>NW_016803982.1:2166863-2224385 GCF_001698545.2 Rhinopithecus bieti
TCCTCCTCCTCCACCTCATCTTCCCCTCCACCTCATCTTCCCCCTCCACCTCCTCCTCCTCTTCTACCTCTACCTCCTCCTCTCCCACCTCCTCCTTCTCCTCTACCTCTACCTCCTCTTCCCCCACCTCCTCCTTCTGCACTTCCTCCTGTTCTTCCTCCTCCTCTTCTTCTCTCTTCTTCATCCTAGCAAACACTCAGGCACAGTTCTAGGCACTGAGGATATAGCAATGAACAAGATGGAACAGCTCCTGCACTCACAGAGTTTACATTCTAATAGGTGGAGACAAATAATAAAAAGTGAAATAATAATAGTATTAGTAGCAGTATTTCCAGAAGTTAAAACTATAGACAGTAGTTGGGGTTGGGCTGCACCAGCAGGAATGGCCATGAAGGAGGCCTGAGGGGTGCTGTGGGACATCATGTCTGAACAACACAAGGAAGGTTCTGCCAGAGTATTTGAGGGGAGATCTGGAAATAGTTCAAGAAGAGTTGATGAAGGGCACAAAGACCAAGGAGCCAGCATGGGCATCATAAATGAGGGGCCCCGTCAGTGCCCTCACCCCGATTTCATCCCTCTTTTTGGTACCCTCGCCCACCCAGGTTCCAGTCTCGAGGGCTTTCAAGATAGTGTGTGCCCTGCGTGCAGGGGATCTGACCTCACTCTCAGCTCCTCAGGACCCACCTGTCTCTCCATAACTGTCACCCTGCTTTAATGTAATACACACATGAAGAACACACTGCCCTTCACACTGAGATGCCAGTAACTGGCAGGCAATCATGGTCACTAGTGTTCTGCCCAGCACTTTCATTCAAAGATACAGCCAGGGGGGCATGGTGGTTTGTGTTGCGTGGGAGGTAGCAACACATCTTAGGTTCTCAGTGTCTGGATCAGTCCTGACCCAGAAGAGGGCAGAGCTGGGGGCCAAATTCTCTTGTATATAGTTTTTCTAATCCTGAAGAAGACATGAAAAGGAGTTATCTCTTTTTTTTTTACTTTTTGAGGTGGAGTCTCACTCTGTCCCCAGGCTGGAATGCAGTGGTACGATCTTGGCTAACTGCAACCTCTGCCTCCTGAGTTCGAGTGATTCTCCAGCCTCAGCCTCCCGAGTAGCTGGGACTATAGGCACGCACCACTGCATCTGGGTAATTTTTATATTTTTAGTAGAGAACAGGTTTCACCATGTTGGCCAGGCTGATGTCGAACTCCTGACCTCAGGTGGTCCACCCGCCTCAGCCTCCCAAAGTGCTAAGATTACAGGCATGATCCACCACGAGTTATCTTTTAATGGTAGAAAAACTTGCAATAAACATTGAGACATTCCTAGCATCCAGACTGAGTGAAGAGGAGGATTACATGTCTGTGTCTTGTCCGTTACCTTGTGTGAGTGCATTATGACCCACTCAGTGCGTTCATTGGAGGCGGAGTCCGTGAGATAGGCCACGTGAGCATCAGCCTGGTGAGAGCAAGAGCAGCATCCTGGGGGGCTGAGGGGGAGCTTCCCATGCCTCACTCCAAATGCTGCAATGTGGTGACATCCCAGAGAGAGAAATTTATCACTCAGTTTTCCATCCTCTGCTCTTCTTAGTGCACTTAATTCCACCAGGCTCCAAGGAGGTGACCAGCTTTCTTCACATCTGGTGCTAATTATGCCAGCTTTTGAGAAATAGCACCTTTTTTTTTTTTTTTTTTTTTTTTTGAGAAACCCAGTGCATCACTGAGGCCTGATGATGATTTGCTGCTGCTTGTGCTCTGCCACACAGGGGGTGATCCCCACGTTTCGTGTCAAGTTCCTGCTGCGGCTGCTGCGTGGGAGGCTGGAGGTGGACTTGGACAAGGACAAGCTCCTATTTAAGCACATGTGCTACGAAATGGAGAGGCTCCACAACGGCGGCGACGTCACGTTCCACGACGTCCTGAGGTACAAGTCATGCTTTCGCAGGGCTGAACTGGGGCAGAAACTACAGCCGTCAGCCTTCAAGGCCTCTGTAGCTTGTTTCCAACCCAAAATGCCACATCTGCTGTGGTCGTGAAGCGGGGTCACATGTCCCAGGCGCTAAGTGCCGTTTCTCGCTGTCCTCCAGTGATCATTTCCAAGTAGGTGCCTCGCAGGGGAGGGCTGGGCAGCTGTGCCCTGATGTCCCATAGGGGCCTCTGCCCACTGAGGTGCTCCCTGAGGGGAGAGGTTGAAGGGATCTCGGAGAGCACAGTCCCACCCCTTCCCTATGATGCGGGAACTGCCCGGAAGAGCTGAATGACTTGCTTGTGGTTACAGGGCTCTGGCAAAGCTGGGACTAGCGTGCAGAGCACCTCACTTGCACAGGTCTGATAAGAATTCGCCTGGCCTGCTCTGTGATGGTTGCCCCATTGGCTAAAACACCAGATTTTTCAGACATTTCATGAGCACCCAGACAGGACAGAGAGTCAAACGGAGTTTCTGCCTTTTCTTCTCCCTGGGAGACTTCTGTATTTGTTTCCTTGGGCTACTGTAACTTGGTACCTTAAGCTGAGGGACTTAAACAACAGAAAGGTATGGTCTCGAAGTCCTGGATGCTGGAAGCCCGAGATGGAGGTATTGCAGGGCTGGTTCCTTCTGAGGCCTGTGAGGGAGAATCTGGCCCAGCCTCTCCCCCGGCTGCTGGGGGCATGCTGCCAATGTTGGGCATTCCTTGGCTTGTGGAAGCATCAGCCTGGTCTCCCTTCATCTTCACATGGCATTCTGTTTGTGTATGTGTGTGTGTGTTTGTGTATCTATGTTCAAATTCCTCCTTTTATAAGAACATCTGTCATATTACATTAGGAGTCCATCCTACTCCACTGTGATCTTATTTTAACTTAATTACTAATTACATCTGCAATGTTCTTTTTCCAAATAACATTACATTCTGAGGTACTAGAGGTTAGGGCTCCAACATATCTTTCTTTGGGAGGAAACATTTAACGCACAACAGCTTCTTAAGCAGGAGTCCATGGATAAAACAGAGGCCCATGGACTTGCAAAGGGAAACAATTACATCTTTATTTTCACTAATCAGTCTTTGACATGCGGCATTCTCTTCCACGATGAATGTAGGCAACAAACCACAGTCGCATTAGTAATATCCATGTCTTTGTTACCAGGAGAAATCATAGATATTTTCAGGTTACATAACTGACTGCCTTGGCTGACATCTTAAAATATCATTTATGCTCACCAGTGCTTCTGAGTTATGGTAGTCATTTGAGCTCTGCTAGATGGTATTATTTAATGGAATAATAAAGAAGCACTTATGTTACTATATCACTGCCGTTTTAAAGTAATTTGAGAATTGTATTTTAATATAATTGGTTTCCTTTGTAATACTGTGTATGTCATTCTGTGCATCTAAAGCATTATTTTAAGAAATGTCCCATAAGCTGCACTGCCACAGGGGTCCATGCCACAGAAAAAAATAAGAGCGATTGACTAGCAGTAGCTATATTAATCAGATAGCAGTACCGACCAGTAGTGTGTGGGGTACTATGTTGTGTCTCAAATTTCAGGAGAACTCAGGTGTACAGAAATATGCTTGTGGCCAGAAGCTGAAAAAAAAAAAAAGATCAGATCAGCACAGGAAGAATCTGGGAAAAGTTCTCACGAGTTATCAATTTCACCTCCCACTATTCAGTTCTTCCACGAACAAGCTAAAAAACAGAAAAAGATGGGACGGAGAAATGCATATGAATCACAAAGGATGTCATCTCCGTCAGAATGTTTCTGAGTCTTTACTCCTAGTGGCAAATTTTTTTAGGTTGACATGAGGCAGACAGGCATACTGTTGTCATTAATAGTTAATATTCAGCCTCTTTGGAACACACTGGTGTATCTAATAAAAATAGATCCAGGCAAAATCAATGGTGGGGCTGTTTCTCCCCTTCCTATTTATTCCCCTAGCCCAGTATATGATAAAAACAGTGAAGATAAAAGCAATGAAGCTTTGATGAGATTCTTGATGAGTCAGGGAAGAGAGGAAGAGAAAATTCATTTTCTTCCCTCTGTGGTGGGAAGAGATTTAGCAAAGAAGAGAAGTCCAATGTACCAGTGCTCTCAAGAGCCTCCATGCTGTGCTTTGGGCTCTAGGGTGGAAATGAGCTCACAGGTGCACCAGGGTGCCTAGGTCTGAACCATAACCTGGAATCCTGTGGCTACACCTGGGTGCATCACCCTGCCAAGAGGGCCTGTCTTCTCCTGTGGTGGTGGACTGCTCAGTCCAGGCATCCTGGGAGCTGCCTTATTGCCCCATGACCCGTGATGCAAAACATCTGCTGTGTTGGCTTCATCTACCACTGCATGGGCCTGTTGTGTGTCGAGGGTTAAATGGGAGTGGATATTCAACCCTGGGTTTGTTTTGTAGCCTCCAAAATTAATCAAGAAGGCCAGGTGTGGTGGCTCACACCTGTAGTCCCAGCTCTTTGGGAGGCTGAGGCAGGCGGATCATTTGAGGTCAGGAGTGTAAGACCAGTCTGACCAACATGGTGAAACCTTGTCTCTACTAAAAGTACAAAATTAGCTGGGTGTGGTGGCACATACCTATAATCCCAGCTACTTGGGAGGCTGAGGCAGGAGAAATGCTTGAACCCAGGAGGCGGAGGTTGCAGCGATCTGAGATCGCGCCATTGCACTCCAGCCTGGGCAACAAGAGCAAAGCTCCATCTCAAAAAAAAATTAATTAATAAGGAAGATACAGAAGGATGAATGAGATAAACAGAGAGGGAAATGGAATGCAGTGGGTAGGGAGGTGTGATGCACAGCCGAGCATATTAACCATCACCACGTGGGGTTAAGTGTGAAGAAAGTATGCAGGCACAGTCTCCCTTCTGCAGAGAAAGTTCTGAGTCTTTACCTAGCCTGGATCTTTTGTTTTACAGGCACTTAGATGGCACTTACTGCTATAAGAGCCTCACAGATATTAACTTACTTAGTCATTAAATAAAGGAGTTACTATGACTATCTTTATTTTACAGACGAGGAAAGGGAGACACAGAGAGGTGACAGGACCGGCCCAAGACACACGGGTGGTGAGGGGTGGCATCAAACGCTAGACTCATTAGATGGAGTGATGTCCTCTCTGGATTTTGACATATCTAAGGGTGTAAATCTCAGGTGAATCAGAGCTGCGTTTGCGGGTGTGTTTCCCCCACCAGCATGCTTTCATACCGGTCTGTGGACATCCGGAAGAGCTTGCAGCTGGAGGAACTCCTGGCGAGGGAGCAGCTGGAGTACACCATAGAGGAGGAGGTGGCCAAGCAGACCATCCGCATGTGGCTCAAGAAGTGCCTGAAGCGCATCAGAGCTGTGAGTGAACTAACTGCACACATGCAGGTTGGGTCTCCACCCTGCCCCACCTGGAAGGAGGAGGACAAAAGAAAAGAGCTTCGTGAACATGGAATTAGCTCCTTCTGTGATCGGCCTTCTATCCCTTTAGACTGTGTCCACTACCACCACTTACAGTGGTCAGATCTTGATGCAGACTTTCACTCTGGTCCACAGTCAGCCCTGCCCTCTGTAGCAGAGTCCATTAGGAGTTTCCATGGAATCCCATTTTTATAATATGACATGAAGACTTAAAAAGCAGTTTATTGGCCAGGCGCGGTGGCTCATACCTGTAATCCCAGCACTTTGGGAGGTCAAGGGGGGAGGATACCAACCTGCCGACATGGCGAAATCCCATCTCTACTAAAAATACAAAAATTAACCGGGCATGGCACACATGCCTGTAATCACTACTACTCAGGAGACTGAGGCATGAGAATCACTTGAACCTGGGAGGTAGTAGTTGCAGTGAGCCGAGATCGTGCCACTGCACTCTAGCCTGGGTGACACAGTGAGACTCTGTCTCAAAAAAAAGTTTATTGATATTAAAATATTTATGATGTCCATTTATTAAACTCAACTGTACAAAATTCTAGAATTTTCCACATATTGAATTTGCAAAACTACTTTAAATTGCTGCTAAAAATTTCAACAAACTGTGATAATGTTGTTTATTCTGAAAAGACCACCTCTCAAGATTAATGATGTTTCCTGCTTCCTGAATTATAAGCCTATAAGATTCTCTAACTCATAAATTAATGAATGTATACTGCATTGGCATATACTGTGTTTACAGTGAATGTTTCTATGAGATACCTTTATGAATGCTTTTGGCATGTTTCACAGACGGGTAAAAAAAACCCAAAGCAATCACTAAACATTTATATATAACAGCGATTGTTTCAATCCTCTTCCTCAGAGCGACAACATCAATTGCAGAAACACATATTTCTATTGGAAGAGAAAAGGTTCCCAGAGAAAAGATACAACTCAACCTCCTATAGCAAGGCCAGCTGCCCAGTGATGTCCCGTCACTGCTGGCCACTGTAGCCACTGTAGCTATGTTAGCTCCAGGGATCAATCTGTTCTCCTCTAGCTCTGAGAGGGCACAAGGAGCCCTGGCTTTAGTATGTGCCAAGACAGATTGGTCTCCTGGATTGGCCTGGAAACTTCAGAACCAAGACAAGCACAAAGGTTTTCTCATCCACCCGAGGCACTTTGCCTCTTACAATTTGCAGGAAAGTGGGAAAGGGGTTGGGGTTGTATTGGCTTAATGTGCCTAGAATAAAATAAGGGGAGAAAAAATGGAATAGCTACATTAGTAATTTTAAATAAGATACAAGCTGGGCACAGTGTCTCATGCCTGTAATCCCAGCACATCGGGAGACTGAGGCAGGAGGATCGCTTAAGACCAGAAGTTTGAGACTAGCTTGGGCAACAGAGTGAGACCTCCTCTCTGGGAAAAAAAAATTAATTAATTAGTCGGCCACAGTCATGCACACTTTTAGTCTCAGCTTCTCAGGAGGCTGAGGCAGGAGCATAGCTTGAGCCTAGGAGTTTAAGGTTACAGTGAGCTATAATAATCACTGAACTCTAGTCTACGGGACACAGTGAGATCCTATCTCAAAAAAACAAAGAAACAAAAAACAAAAAAACAGAAAACACCACCAACAAAAAGAAAACAAACATAAATAAAACACAAGCATCATTGACCGTCACTATTCCAATTGTTACACAAATGAAAACGGACTGGGAAGTCGATACATACCTCTCTAAGCCCACCTTCGCATCAGCCTGCCTTAATTGAACATTGAAATTAGTTCAGGATCTTTACCTGGAAATTCCTAAGAGGTCACCAGTCATGCAGATCTTAGGAGAGGGGAGAAGAAAATATGATTTGTGTAGCGGTGGGGCAGGTGGGATGCTGGGCTTATTTTACTAAACAAACAATCATATTTCCATAGAAACAGCAGCAGTCATGCAGTATCATCCACAGCCTGAGAGAGAGTCAGCAGCAAGAGCTGAGCCGGTTTCTGAACCCGCCCAGCATCGAGACCACCCAGCCCAGTGAAGACACGAATGCCAACAGTCAGGACAACAGCATGCAACCCGAGGTATGGGCACGAGGCGTCCTCCATCCGAGGACACTCCGTGGGCTTCTTTCTTTTAATAAAAATAAATAAAATGGGTGCTGGTCACATCATTCAAACAAGGTGACAATATTTCTAATAGGAATATTTTCATTTAAAAAAAAAGACAATGGAAATCCATTGACCCAGATTACATCTGTGTCTTTGCCATCTTGGATGCAGTTGAGGTTATTTAAAAATATTCTGGCCGGGCGCGGTGGCTCAAGCCTGTAATCCCAGCACTTTGGGAGGCCGAGACGGGCGGATCACGAGGTCAGGAGATCGAGACCATCCTGGCTAATACGGTGAAACCCCGTCTCTACTAAAAAATACAAAAAACTAGCCGGGCGAGGTGGCGGGCGCCTGTAGTCCCAGCTACTTGGGAGGCTGAGGCAGGAGAATGGCGTAAAGCCGGGAGGCGGAGCTTGCAGTGAGCTGAGATCCGGCCACTGTACTCCAGCCTGGGCGGCAGAGCGAGACTCCGTCTCAAAAAAAAATAAAATAAAATAAATAAAATAAAATATTCTGATTCATATGAATGCCAAAAAAAGAAAAAAAGTTAATGCCCTGAACTTCGTAATTCTGTAGTTTTATTTTTGTCTAAAGAGTTAACATCAGATCGATCTAAGGGCTGCATTTGAATCTGGAAATATTACATGGAGTATGGTTTACATGAAACTCTGCCCTAAATGTTTTCCTCTCCTCACTAAAGTCAGAAATTTGCAGTAGAATCAGTGAAAATGGTTGTCATTGGCTTTCAGCCTCCTTAATCAGACTCATTGAAGATGTATCCTTTCTTGGTTGGGTATCAGAAGAACATATGGAATTCAGGACAGTTGGCTTGAGGAGTTTCTGTTTATCAGGTCACGGCATATTTTCATTTTCAAACTTGATGTATGTGTCTATTTTAAAAAGTACAGGGAGTTATCAGCATCCTGGAGAGTCCTGTGCTGTGAGAAGCAGCTGCCTGGGAGGACCTGCCCCTTTATAAGGCAGCAGTTACAATTTGAGGTTAACAACGTGGAGCTGATCCTGTACTCTGTGCAGAGCCCCAAGAGCACCAGGCTCCGTGATGTGCAGCACTGCAGCCAGGGGCCGGGAGTACCTTTGGAAGGTGCTCCAGGAGGTGTGCTCCAGGAGGCCCACTGGTGCCATAGCCCAGTTTTCAGTAGATTTCATGTTTTGGGCTCCCCAGCCTTTAGAAATTATCTGCCACCGACTGCGGGGATTTCTGTGGAGTTAGTCAACCAAGGGGCAAGGTGAGGCATCTACAGTGGCCTTGCCACTGGTCACCCTGAAGATGGTTGGCAATGTCTCGCATGGGGGAGGGAGGCAGGCTGAGGTCAGGAAAGACAGTGAGACAGGGCCAATGAGGCCAGGGAAAGTGCCAATCGTAGAGGCCTCTGTTTTTAGATGAAAAAGCCTAAGAGGTGACACACACACACACACACAAACAAACAAAAAAAAAAACGAGGGGATATCGAAGAGATGTGAAGACCAAGGCTTTTGTTAGGAAAGGGAGAGGTGACAGGTGAACCTGAGAACAGGTGAAATGTGTGGGAAGTCTTGGCATCTCTCTTTGACTTTAGCTTAGATTGTTACCGGCTCCATCCTCTGCCAGGGCCCAACATACAGCTTTGCCTGAAGAGAACACTTTCCCCGAAGCTCTAAGTGTGGATCTCCAGGCTGGTGAAAGTAGACTGCCCCCGTCCAGCCAGTCCCCACTGCCCCACCTTCCTTCCTGCAGTGTCCCATCCTTGCCCCCTGATTTGCCAGCAAAGATATGAAGGGAAACAATGACATTCTCAGGCATGGAGGGGAATGAGGCAGTGGGGGTTTCCTGGGAAGAGTGGTGTCCCCTTCAGCACGACGTGCAGTGGTGGCTCTTTTGCTTCTGTGACCCTTTATACCCATTTTCACTCTTCCCCATTGTGGACATTCTGAGTCCATGTTATTCTTCCCACTTGTCCTCCTGCCATGTGTTTTCCTTTCTTATAGTAAAAGGAGGCGAGCACAGGGTTAAGAAAGACGGTAACTGCATGCTTCTCCTCCCATGCAGACAAGCAGCCAGCAGCAGCTCCTGAGCCCCACACTGTCGGATCAAGGAGGAAGTCGGCAAGATGCAGCCGATGCAGGGAAACCCCAGAGGAAGTTTGGGCAGTGGCGTCTGCCCTCAGGTAGGTACATCCAGGCATTTCTCCAGCGATCAAGGCATTTTAGAGGTATTTACTCTGTTTGTGTGTTTTGGGTCTTGCCTTTCAAAATGCAAGTCTGCATCTACAGTTGTTTACAGACAGCAACATAATGAAAAATGTAGTCTTGTCAAAAACACTGCCACCAAAATAACTTCTCTAAATATGACTTACATTAGCTCCCATTTTCTGGGTACGTTTCAGGCTATTGTGGTTGAGAAGCCAGCACCTATGAAAAAGCCAAGATTCAGAAAGAGGGAGAGATTTCCAAGGGCTTTCTGTGTGCCTCAAGGCATGCTCAAACATGGGCGAAATGTATTTAATTGAAGAGGGAGTGGGCAGATGCAATCATTCAGAAAATGCCACAAAGTTCTCAAAAAAGGGACAGGCCCCCTATTTGTCTCAGAACACTTTGCAGCTGAGCTGGTCACTGGCTTTAGGCAAGCTGCTTTACCTCCATACAGTAACAAAACAACAAAAAACCTGTGGTCCTCGCTGTATGCCAGTCACTCTTCTAAGTGCATTACTGTGTTCTCTCATTCAATCCTTTCCTTTAATAAACCCATTATTTTCCATATTTTACTGATTCAGTAAGAGAATTTTCTTCTGTGGGCTTCTTCTGTATAGGGTTTTGGACAGCCAGGACAACCCCATTAAAAGCACTCAGGAATGGAGGGAGAGCAATGCTCGCCATAGCCCAGTGTCCTTGTACATGTTTTTCTCTATAGATAACTAACTTCGTGCTAAAGCAGGAGCTTTATAATGATCTTTCACTGTGCCCCAACATCAGCCCAATCGAAGTTAGATGTGTAGCATATGTGTTCCACAAAGCGGATGCAGCACAGCTTACATTTTGAGGCTAACGATGTTCCGTGGCTCTTCGCTGGGACTACCACCAAGGAAGTATCCCCTTTCATATTCAGGAATTTATTTTTCAGAGATCGGAGAAGATGTAGGTTCCTCCTGATTCAAACACAGCAGAGAATGACAGCATCAAGGCAAAGCAGATGGTGGCACCAGGTCCCAAAAAGCCTTCAATTACAAGCTGACTAGGTTCAATTTTATTCTGGAGGCAATTAGGAGCTAGCAAAGATCTCTGAGCAGTATGTGATTTTTGGAATCTATGCTTTAGGAAGTTGACTTGGCACCAAAGGACGCATTGTCCACAGCAGAACCTGGAGGCAGGTTACAAGCTGGAGGAAGTTACCACTGTGTGAGCATGAGGCAACAAGGGCATGGACTGAGCTGGGGGCCAGATGCTGCAGGGACAGATAGGAGAGGTGACCTGGGGAGAATGCACAGTCCTTGGTATTCATTTAAATGGACAAAAGAAACTATGCTGTCAAAAGTACTTCCATTGGGCCGGGCGCAGTGGTTCACCTCTGTGATCCCAGCACTTTGGGAGGCCGAGGCAGGTGGATCATTTGAGGTCAGGAGTTCAAGACCAGCCTGGCCAATGGGTGAAACCCTGTCTCTACTAAAAATACAAAAATTAGCTGACCAGTAGTGGTGCATACCTGTAATCCCAGCTACTTGGGAGGCTGAGGCAGGAGAATCGCTTGACCCTGGGAGGCAGAGGTTGCGGTGAACCAAGATTGTGCCATTGCATTCCAGTCTGGGTGAGAGAGAGAGAGAACCTATCTCAAAAAAAAAAAAAACTTCCACTGGTCCGTGCCTAGGTGGTCCCCACCAAAAACAGTGATCGTGAAATAGACATGCTCTTGGGGTCAGGCTGAGTTTGGGGAGGCAGAGGGGAAGAAAAATAGTATTTTGAGGGGGCAGCAACAATGTCACCAGGTGTCATGCTATGCACTTTCTTAAGTCATCTCATGTAACCTGTTTTAATCCTGACAATAGTGTAATTAGGACATTTTCATTGTCTTCATCTTACAATGAAGGAAACTTGGATTCAGAGAGATGAAGTTGCCCATAGCTGCATATGCACAGGTTACAGAGGCGGGTCCCAGGACCATGACTGTGAGGCCCCAGAACCACACCTTTCCTCCCATGCCCTCACTGCATCCCTCCTCGCCTTTACTGTGGGTCACACTCTCCTTGCTTTTTGTTTCTTTATTGCATATGCTAACGAATGCACAGGTTTCTATGACACTTAATAGTTCCCAAATTGGAATTTTTAGCCATTTTCTAGTTTTGTAATTATTTCAAAATGAAAGGGGTGAACGGCACTTTTTTTCCCCAAGTGGCATCATTAGTTGTCCATGAGCATAATAATTAAAAAAAAAAAAAAATCTATCGTGAACATAAAGAATCAAGTCCTGAAAAGGATGTTTACTTAGCGTCTGTGGATAGAACATGTTAGCCAAAAGTATCACTGATGGGAATATCATGGGTTTTTAGGAACGAGTACAATAGGGTGGAGCACTACCAAGTGGCTCATAGGACTCATTAATTCCACAGCACCAAAACCAATAAGCCATTCAGTGTCCTCAGTCAACTTACGGTTTGGAGGGAGGACAACCATGAAATCTGTCGTGTGCAAAATGAACCCCATGACTGACGCGGCTTCCTGCGGCTCTGAAGTTAAGAAGTGGTGGACCCGGCAGCTGACCGTGGAGAGCGACGAAAGTGGGGATGACCTTCTGGATATTTAGGTGGATGTCAATGTGGATGAATTTCTAGTGGTGAAAACTGTTTTCTAATAATTTCCTTGATTGTCCAGTGAGCAATCTGTAATTGATCTATAGCTGAATTCCAACTTGTCACAAGATTTTTATAAATTGATGTTCATCCTGCCACAGAAAGGCATAAGCTGCATGTATGATAGGTCACTATCATTGTTCAAAAAAAATTTTGTATAATGACTGTACTGATATTAGAAACGATGCCGCAAGCAAATGTATATCACTCAAAACTGTTATATATTCTGTCTGTGTAAACTAAGGTATATATTCATATGTGCTCTAATGCAGTATTATCACCACCCCCCCAAAAGAGTGCTAAGCCCAAAGTGGCTGATATTTAGGGTACAGGGGTTATAGCTTTAGTTCACATCTTTCCCATTTCTGCTAGAAATATTTCTCTTGAGAGAATTTATATTTATGATTGATCTGAAAAGGTCAGCACTAAACTTATGCTAAAATGATAGTGGTTTTACAAACTACAGCTTCTTCTTTTCCTCGCGTTATGTTTTAAAATATACACAAGACATTTGGTGACCAGAACAAGTTGATTTCTCTCCTCAGTTATGCTAATGAAACTGTTGCCTCCTTCCAAGAAAATTGTGTGTGCAAGCACCAGGCAAAGAAATGGACTCAGGATGCTTACTGGTTTATAGCAAACCTGTAGATAGATCACCTGAGTGCAAAGATGTTAAGTTTCTTAAGAAGCCTTTTAATAACTGAGTTTAGCAAAAAGAATAAAACTGTATAGCTCAATTTATTTTTAAAAAATATTTGCATGTGTGATGTTATTGTTGGTTTCATTTCTTACGCAAGCTATGTCTGTTTTGCCATGAATCAGCTGAGTCATTTCATTATGGGTTGCTCGTAACACACCATTGCTATGTTACATTTGAAATGACATCTCTGTTACCAGAATCTCCTATGGAAATAATGGTGCCCTGCAAAATCTCCCTCTGAACTCACAGGTTAGGGATCACACAACTTAATCATTTTTTCTTTTTTTTTTTTTTTCCTTATATGTCAGTGGCCCGTGTCCTCTGGGAAAATTAGAAAAGCCAAATGATTACAAAGTGCTGTTAGATTTCTTGTGCTGGGTTGGCCGAGTAGAAGTGGACTCAGACCTTTAACTATTTTATTACAGATTGGACATTTGCTGTTCAGATGTTTTTTAGCAGAGGGATTATCTCAGAACCCTCTGACCTCCAGGTTGCTTTATGATCTATTTTTCTCTATTTAACATTCCTCAGCTAGGCAAATGGCACATTCCTTCTGTGTCACAGATGTGTCATGGTGGTGGCAGGCCACAGTTTATATGATTCATTGTAACTATGAGATAAAGAACAACCAGTCCATGTGGCCAAAAGGATTAGATTTGATGTTCACTTGGAGTTTACTTTTTGTACATACAAGATAAAATAAATATTGGATTTGTAAAATAATTTATGCTGAGTTGACCATTTTTAAACCCTGTTCTTGGCGGGGCAGGCACTCGGTAGCAGCACATTGCAAACCCTGGACTGAACATTCAGTCCATAATTAGTTGGCAAAAGCTGTGTCCCTGATATTCATGTCAACTCAGTTCTCTGAGCCAGAATGTTCCTTTTACATTTGTGCTGATGAGGCTGAGTGAATACCCTGTGTCTTCCAAGCCTACAATGAACGGAATAGGCATTTACAGGTCCAGGGCATGGGTCTGTACTAGTGCTGCATAAAAACAAGATGTTTTTGGCTCATTACACTTGAGTAATACAGCTTCATTCTCACGAAACTGCTGAGCCCTTCCTAAAATGTCTGGAATTGATGTTCAGCAGAACATCGTTGTTGTTCATTCTGCAGTGAAGCCAGGGTAGAATACCAATGTATTTAAAGCCATAGCACCCTCTATTTTCAAAGAAGCAAAACAGTCGCACACTTCCTGTGGGACTCCTCGCCACGATTTTCCCGAAACGGAGCACATGCAAGCCATAGAAAGTAAGCGTCACCCCCTTTTAGATTTTACCCCTAGATACACAAACATATGAACAATCCCGTTACACAGATGGGAAAACTTGGGCCACAGTGTTCCCTGGTCCTTAGGGAAGCCAGACACTGATACTAATCCTGTCATCACACCACCCACTGCCTTTAATTAGAGGACGCTGTCGGTTCCAAAGGCACCAGAAAGAGTATGGGGTGGAATACTTGACTCAGAGCCCCTGAAAAAGCAAGCCACACACGTGTGGCCCTTATGACAATTCAAGGGGATTCAAAGGGAACAAGGATGGACAGAAATGGAAGGGCTGATGCTATTCACTCTATTCTTAATGGTGCTTCCAGACCAACATCCATCAGCTGGCTGTGCCTTGGCCAAGCTGATGAGATAAGGGCATGTAGAAGAAAAACCAGCATTATAAAGCCTTACAGGAAAGCAGCTTTAAGCCAGTGGAATGATGTGTTTTGTGTTTGCCTGTTTCTTTGTAGGAAGTGGCATTCTATACATGAGTGGTTTTCAATGTATCGGTAAGCAGAGGAACTGTTTCTCAAAGTCCTTCAACAGATCCCAAAATTTTAACCAGCCAAAAGCCAGGCAGCCCTGGTTGAAGTTGAGGTGAAGATGAAAACACCATTCATATGGTCTCTTCTCACCCACTATTACGGGTCCCCATGATATAAGGTAATTGTTAAATCTGCCATAGAAAGGTGGAGTGGTGATCGGAGGAGGCTTTTGGGGTGGTAGTGCCATTTGAATTAAGCGTTAAAGAAAGAATAATTGGATTTAAATTGTCATAGATGGGGAAGCAGCAGACAGAATGACGCCTGGAATAATAAAAGGAAAATTATCAAGGAGAGCATCAGTTGACTCTATTCAATGAATTCCAAATCTTCTGAAGAGGTGTGCAAAGGCAAGACTGGAGACTTGGTCAAGGGCACGAAGAACCTTGAATGCCCTACACTTCATGTGGACGGTGCTCAGTAGAAAAGGGGAGTCTGTAGAGGTGGGGAGGGAGGAAGATTTTAGTAATAATGCAAGACACAGGCTTTAGGAGGAGCACACCGGGAGCAATGTGCAAAATGGGATTGAGGAGAGAGAGACAGATGCAGGGTGAATGTTTACAATACCCCAGTTCTCCAAGAGAACTGTGGTTCTAGTTCTCCAACCTCGAAGTTGAACTTCTATAGCAGCACAGGACATGGAAGGAGGATGGAGATGTGACAGGGACTTACTGAGATGAAAGGGGCTGCAGGACCCCATCACACTGGGCTCATTCATCTTGCACCAATGACTTGCTCTTCCAAACAGCACTGCCCTCTGTTCATCTTTTCTTGAACCAGTACCCACAGAAACACCCTGACCATTTTCTGGACCTAATTCCAGAGGACCCTTTCTTTGCTAGCTTTCTCCCACAGGCCTTATAACTTTTATTTAACTTACCTTTTTTGTTTGACTCTCAGTTATCTGGATCACTTGTTAATCTTTTACATTATAATTGCTTGGGGGTACTACTCCTGGATCTTGCAAGCTGAATGGAATTTACAAGTTGGGAGTTTACTAGGTGGAGTTTTGTAGTTGATGGGAGAGGGATGGCCCCTCCAGACTCACCTTCTCTTTACAGCTATCCCCCTATGGAACACCCCTTCTCTCTTTGACTTTAGGGTTGCATTTTGAGATATGGGCATCAAACTGCTTAGATTTTATTGCGGGGATGGGATGAAGAAGAAGAATAGAGGTGTTGGAAGAAGAGAACTAACTAAGGCAAAAAGAAACAAAAGTTCCCTAGAAAGACACACATTCTCCCTTTATCTACTGACCACAATGGTCTGGAATGAGAACTTATCATAAATAGTGACAATTAATTTTTCCTGGACAGAATTATGGTCCATCACCATTGACACCTATTCACTCCCTATCTCTGACCTAGCTGGTTCCAGGTCTCGCAATATCTTTTCCGTATCATCTAAGCACCTCAATAATCCCCAGACTTCTCTCCAACCATGCTCAAGGTCATGGCTTCCTATTAAAAAAACAATTCTGTAGGCAGAAAAGTGCTTTCAGTCTCTCTCCTTCTCTCCAACGTGAACCATTCTATGTGCCCTCCTTCGTTCTTGGCTTCAAACACAGATGCTCCCTCTCTTCCAACCCTTTCCAACAGAGCTTTCATCTGTGCCAACTCTCGTTTCTGACACACTATCTTCTTAGTGCACCCCCTACATTCCTGAACAGAAGTCACACCCAGTCTGAACATGCTGCATGCTTCCTGATTCCTGGAACATTCTTCTTCCATTGGGACAGAGCTCAGCAACGTCCAGTGCAGATTCAGTACAAAAGTTACACCAGAGAGATCTCCTTTCCTGTGATGATCCTCTGAGAATTCAATTCACAAAGGGAAAAACAAACAAAGTAGCTTTCCAAAAGACAGGTTATTCTCTAATTAGGAAGAGCTGTCTGAACTCTGCCTATAGTAATTTATCAATGGAAAGTCTAAATAACGCAAGACACGCTGTAATTGCCTGAGATCGGCTATTGTCCGATGAATGAATCAGCAGGTACTTACTCATTCATTCAAGATTGGGGCAGTCACGCTTCTTGCTCTGTGAGTCTACAGATGGATGCTCTAATCTCATGGTGCTCATGGTCTATTGGGGAAGCAGAAAATAAACAGGTAAATATGTAAGTCAGAAGGTTTTAAGTGCAATGGAGAAAAATTAACTTGACTCAGAAGGACAGGCCTTCCTCTTGGATGTAATTTACTATTAAAGGACTCACTGCTCAGTTGCCATTTTGGCAGAGACCTGAGGCGGTGAGCATGGCAGCCATAGGGATTAAATTAAATTAAATTAAATTAAATGATAACTCCCCATTCCTTCCTTCTGCAAGCCTCAGACCTTCTAATCTACATTCTGTCTCTATGGATTTACCTGTTCTAAATATTTACCATAAGTAGAAGCTTACAATATTTGTCCTTTTGTGACTGTTTTATTTTACGGAGCACAGTGTTCTCAGTGTTCATCCATGTGGTAGCGTGTGTCCATACTTTACTCCTTTTCATGGCTGGGTAATATTCCACTGAATGTGCACACTACGTTTTGTCCATCCACTCATCAGCTGATGGACATTTGGTTGTTTCTCCCTCAGCTTTTGAGTGGAGGCCACATGCTTCCTGGATAATCCTCAGCCAGTGATGGAGCACAATAATAAAAGGGCTTGCCATTTTCCAGGCAGCGTGAGACTCTTCCACAGGCAATCTCTGTGGCAAAGGCTCCCTGCTGGGCTGGCTGACACTTTCTCAATGCAGTACGCATGGAAATCTGAGGCTCTTCATCCAATCCTCCTATCCCCTCTTCTCCCTGCAAGGGTGTCAGACCTGCACTGTGGTCTGAAGGCCCACCCTGCTCACTCCTGTCCCTTCTCTCCTTTTTCACAGGCCTTACCCTGATAAATCTCCAGCTTTCCTAACACTGCCTTAGAGTCTGCTTCCCAGAGGATTCAGCCAACTTAGTGAGAGAGTGGGTCGTGGAAAGGCCTCGGGCAAGGGTGTTCTGGCAGAGGAAACGTGAGGTGTCAAGGCCTTCAAGTGGACGTAGGTTTGGTCAGTTGGAGAAAATAACAAGGAGGCCATACTGACTTGGAGTCCAAATACTAAAAGGGAAAGAGGGATGACATGAAGTCAGAGATGTCACAGGAATCATATCATTCAATACTTCCTAGCTGTGGTAATACCTCACTATTCCTATCTCCCAGTAATTCAATCAAATATTAACCTGGGTACTGCTGTGATGAAATTTGGCAGATGTAATTAAGATAGCAGACCTTAAACCAGAGAGTGGAACCCACTAAAATTAGAGAGATGTCTCTGGCTCGAGTGGGAGAAATGTGGCTGGAGTAAGAAGAGTAAGAAGGAAAGATCTAAAGCAAAAGATGGACCTGGACCCTACCTGCTGTGGGTGGAGGGGCCACCTGCAAAGATTGAGGGATGCAAGCAGCATCTAGGAGCAAAGGCCGCCCTGGGCTGACTGCCAGAAAGGGAATGGAGATCTCATTGCTACAACCATGGGAACTGAATTCAGTGAATAACCTCAATGAACAAAGACACACGTCCATCTCCAAAATTTTCGGAAGGGAATACAGCTTTGTTAGCCCCTTGCTGTCAATCTGATGAGACTCAGGGCAGATAAAACAGCTAAGCCTATAGGACTCTGACCTGCAGAACTGTGAGTTAATAAATGGGTGTCGTTTTCAGCTGCTAAGATGGAGACAATCAGTTATGGCAGCAACAGAAAACTAATACAAGAGAGTTGGCAGATGGCTGAATAGGAACAGCTTCAGTCTGCAGCTCCCAGCGAGACCAATGCAGAAAGTGGGTGATTTCTGCATTTCCAACTGAGGTATCTGGTTTATCTCATGGGGACTGGTTAGACAGTGGGTGCAGCCCATGGAGGGGGAGCAGAAGCAGACTGGGGTATCACCTCACCCAGGAAGTACAAAGGGTCATGGACCTCCCTCTCCTAGCCAAGGGAAGCCCTGAGGGACTCTACTGTGAGGGACTGTGCTATCCAGCCCAGACACTATGCTTTTTCCATGGTTTTTCCACCCACAGACTAGGAGTTTCCCTCGTGTGCCTACACTACCAGGGCCCTGGGTTTCAAACACAAAACTGGGCAGCTCTCTGGGCAGATAAACAGGTGCAGGAGTTTTTTTTAATACACCAGCAGTGCCTGGAACCCCATTGAGACAGAACTGTTCACTCCCCTGGAAAGGGGGCTGAAGCCAGGAAGCCAAGTGGTCTCACCCAGCAGGTCCCATTAGCACAGAGTCGGGCAAGCTAGGATCCACTGGCTTGAAACTCTCACTGCCAGCACAGCAGTCTGAAGTCAACCTGGGATGATTGAGCTTGTTGGGGTAGGGGTGTCCACCATTACTGAGGCTTGAGTAGGTGGTTTTCCCCTTACAGTGTAAACTCTGACTGCAGAACTCACCACAGCATGGCAAAGTACCTGGGGCCAGACTGCCTCTCTAGATTCCTCCTCTCTGGGCAGGCCATCTCTGAAAGAAAGGCAGCAGCCTCAGTCAGGGGCTGATAGATAAAACTCCCATCTCCCTGGGACAGAGCACCTGGGGAAAGGGCAGCAGTGGGCGCAGCTTCAGCAGACTTAAACGTTCTGCCTGCTAGCTCTGAAGAGAGCAGCGGATCTCCCAGCACAGCATTCAAGCTCTGCTAAGGAATAAGGGGGTCCCTGACCCTTGTGCCTCCTGACAGGGGGATACCTTCCAGCAGGGGTCGACAGACATCTCATACAGAAGAGCTCCAGCTGGCATCTGGCAGGTGCCGCTCTGGGATGAAGCTACCAGAGGAAGGAGCAGGCAGCAATCTTTGCTGTTCTGCAGCCTCCACTGGTGATACCCAGGCAAACAGGGTCTGAGTGGACCTCCAGCAAACTCCAGCAGACCTGCAGAAGAGGGGCCTGACTGTCAGAATGAAAACTAACAAACAGAAAGCAGTAACATCAACGTCAACAAAACGGACACCCACAGAAAAACCCCATCCAAAGGGCATTAGTATCAAAGATCAAAGGTAGATAAATCCACAAAGATGAGGAAAAAACATTGCAAAAATTTTGAAAATTCCAAAAAACTCTTCTCCTCCAAATGATTGTAACTCCTTTCCAGCAAGGGTACAAAACTGGACAGAAAATGAGTTTGACAAATTGACAGAAGTAGGCTTCAGACAGTGGTAATAACAAACTCCTCTGAGCTGAAGGAGCATGTTCTAACCCAATGCAAGGAAGCTAAGAACCTTGATGAAAGGTTAGAGGAATTGCTAACTAGAATAAGCAGTTTAGAGAAGAACATAAATGACCTGCTGGAGCTGAAAAACACAGCAGGAGAACTTCTTGAGGCATACACAAGTATCAATAGCTGAATTGATCAAGCAGAAGAAAGGATATCAGAGACTGAAGATCAACTTAATGAAATAAAGCGTGAACACAAGAATAGAGAAAAAAGAATAAAAAAGAACAAACAAAGCCTCCAAGAAATATGGGACTATGTGAAAAGACCTATGATTGATTAGTGTACCTGAAAGTGATGGGGAGAATGGAACCAAGTTGGAAAACATACTTCAGGATACTTTCCAAGAGAACTTCCACAACCTAACAAGACAGGTCAACATTCAAATTCAGGAAATACAGAGACCACCACAAAGATCCTCCTCGAGAAAAGCAAACCCAAGACACATAATCATCAGATTTTCCAAGGTTAAAAAGAAGGAAATAGTGTTAAGCGCAGCCAGAGAGGAAGGTCAGGTTACCTACAAAGGGAAGCCCATCAGACTAACAGTGGATCTCTCTGCAGAAACCCTACAAGCCAGAAGAGAGTGGGGCCAATATTCAACATTCTTAAAGAAAATAATTTTTGACCCATAATTTTATATCCAGCCAAACTAAGCTTCATAAGTGAAGGAGAAAAAAAATCCTTTGTAGACAAGCAAATGCTGAGAGATTTTGTCACCAACAGGCCTGCCTTACTAGAGTTCCTGAAGGAAGCACTAATTATGGAAAGAAAAAACTGGTACCAGCCACTGCAAAAACAAACCAAAATGTAAAGACCATTGACACTATGAAGAAACTGCATCAATCAATGTGCAAAATAAACAGCTAGCATCATGATGACAGGATCAAATTCACACATAACAATATTCACCTTTAAATAAGTGGACTAAATGCCTCAGTTAAAAGACACAGACTGGCAAGTTGCATAGAGCCAAGACCCATTGGTGTGCTATATTCAGGAGACCCATCTCACATGCAAAGACACACATATGCTCAAAATAAAGAGATCAAGGAATAGTTACCAAGCAAATGGAAAGCTTAAAAAAAAAGTAGGTGTTGCAATCCTAGTCTCTGATAAAACAGACTTTAAACCAACAAAGATGAAAAAAGACAAAGAAGGGCATTACATAATGGCAAAGGGATTAAGGCAACAAGAAGAGCTAACTATCCTAAATATATATGCACCCAATACAGGAGCACCCAGATTCATAAAGCAAGTTCTTAGAGACCTACAAAGAGACTTAGACTCCAACACAATAATAGTAGGAGACTTTAACACACCACTGTCAATATTACACAGAACAATGAGACAGAAAATTAACAAGGATGTTCAGGACTTAAACCAAGCAGATCTAATAGACATCTCCAGAACTCTCCACCCTAAATCAACAGAATATATATTCTTCTCAGCACCACATAGCAGTTATTCTAAAATTGACCACATAATTGGAAGTAAAACACTCCTCAGCAAATGTGAAAGAATGGAAATCATAACAAACCGAATAGACCAATAACAAGTTCTGAAATTGAGGCAGTAATTAATAGCCTACCAACCAAAAAAAGCCCAGGACCAGATGGATTCACAGCCAAATTCTACCAGAGGTACAAAGAGGACTTGGTACCATTTCTCCTGAAACTATTCCAAACAATAGAAAAAGAGGGAATCCTCCTGAATTTTATAAGACCAGCATCATCCTGATACCAAAGCCTAGCAGAGACACAGCAAAAAAAGAAAATTTCAAGTCAATATCCCTGATGAATATCGACGTGAAAATCCTCAATAAAATACTGACAAACCAAATCCAAGAGCATATCAAAAGGCTTATCCACCACAATCAAGTTGGCTTCATCCCTGGGATGCAAGGCTGGTTCAAACATATGCATATGCAAATCAATAAACATAATCCATCACATAAACTGAACCAACAACAAAAGCCACATGATTATCTCAATAGATGCAATAGATGCAGAAAAGGCATTCAATAAAATTCAACCTCCCTTCATGCTAAAAACACTCAATAAACTAGGGATTGTTGGAACATATGTCAAAATAATAAGAGCTATTTGACAAACCCACAGCCAATATCACACTGAATGGGCAAACACTGGAAGCATTCCCCTTGAAACCTGAGACAAGATAAGGATGCCCCCTCTTACCATTCCTATTCAACGTAGTATTGGAAGTTCTGGCTAGGGCAATTAAGCAAGAGAAAGAAATAAAGGGTATTCAAATAGGAAGAGAGGACGTCACATTGTCTGTTTCCAGATGACATGGTTATATATTTAGAAAACCCCATTATCTCTGCCCAAAATCTCTTTAAGCTGATAAGAACCTTCAGTAAAGCCTCAGGATACAAAATCAATGTGCAAAACCCACAAGCATTCCTAAATACCAGTAATAGACGAACAGAGAGCCAAATCAAGAATGAACTCCCATTCACAATTGCTACAAAGAAAATAAAATACCTAGGAATACAACTTACAAGAGATGTGAAGGACCTCTTCAAGATGAACTACAAACCACTGCTCAAGGAAATAAGAGAGGACACAAACAAATGGAAAAACATTCCATCCTCATGGATAGTAAGAATCAATATCATGAAAATGGCCATACTGCCCAAAGTAATTTATAGATTCAGTGCTATTCCCATCAAGCTACCACTGATTTTCTTCACAGAACTAGAGAAAACTACTTTAAATTTTATATGGAACCAAAAAAGAGCCTGTATAGCCATGACAATCCTAAGCAAAAAGAACAAAGCTGGAGGCATCACACTACCTGGCTTCAAACTATACTACAAGGCTGCAGTAACCAAAACAGCATGGTACTGGTACAAAAACAGATATATAGACCAATGGAACAGAACAGAGGCCACAGAAATAACACCACACATCTACAACCATCTGATCTTCGACAAACCTGACAAAAATAAGCAATGGGGAAAGGATTCCCTATTTAATAAATAGTGCTAGGAACACTGGCTAACCGTATGCAGAAAACTGAAACTGGACCCCTTACACGTTACACAAAAATTAACTCAAGATGGATTAAAGACTTAAACATAAAACATAAAACCATAAAAACCCTAGAAGAAAACCTAGGCAATACCCCTCAGGACATAGGCACTGGCAAAGACTTCATGACTGAAACATCAAAAGCAATGGCAACAAAAGCCAAAATTGACAAATGGGATCTAATTAAACTAAGGAGCTTCTGCGTTGTAAAAGAAACTATCATCAGAGTGAACAGGCAACCTACATAATGGGAGAAAATTTTTGCAACCTATCCATCTAACAAAGGTCTAATATCCAGAATCTACAAGGAACTTAAACAAATTTACAAGAAAAAAACAACCCCATCAAAAAGTGGGTGAAGGATATGAACAGACACTTCTCAAAAGAAGACATTTATGCAGCCAACAAACATATGAAAAAAAAAGCTCATCACTGGTCATTAGAGAAATGCAAATCAAAACCACAATGACATATCATCTCATGCCAGTTAGAATGGCAAACATTAAAAAGTCAGGGAACAACAGATGCTGGAGAGGATGTAGAGAAATAGGAATGCTTTTACACTGTTTGTGGGAGTGTAAATTAGTTCAGCCATTGTGGAAGACAATTTGGCAATTCCTCAAGGATCGAGAACCAGAAATACCATTTGACCCAGCAATCCCATTACTGGGTATATACACCCAAAGGATTATAATTCATTCTACTATAAAGATACATGCACATGTATATTTATTGCAGCGCTATTCACAATAGCAAAGGCTTGGAACCAACCCAAATGCCCCTTGATGATAGACTGGATAAAGAAAATGTGGCACATATACACCATGGAATACTATGCAGCCATTAAAAATAATTAATTCATGTCCTTTGCAGGGACATGGATGAATCTGGAAACCATTATTCTCAGCAAACTAACACAGGAACAGAAAACCAAACACCACATGTTTTCACTTATAAGTGGGAGTTGAACAATGAGAACACATGGACTCAGGGAGGGGAACATCACACACTGGGGCCTGTCAGGGGATGGGGGACAAGGGGCAGGAGAGCATTAGGACAAATACCTAATGTATGTAGCACTTAAATCCTAGACAACGGGTTGATGGGTGCAGCAAACCACCATGGCATATGTGTACTTATGTAACAAACCTGCATCTTCTGCACATATATCCCAGAACTTAAAGTTTAATAAATAAGAAGAAGAAGAAAATTAATAGATAGGGCATGGTCACATTTTGAGATGTTACTCTAAGAATTGTGGGAAGTCATTAGAGAATGGCAAGTTAAGAAATGACGGTCTCTGATGTATGTTTTAAGAGTATTCTGGCTATATGTGGAGACTAGACAGTAGAGGCAACACCAGAGAGAAGGTGTTGTCCTAACCTACAAGAAATAACAGTGACTTTAGCCAGCGTGGTGTTGGCAGTGGTGAAGAGGGGCAGGATCCTAGATGAATTTATTTCAAAGGCAGGGCCGACAGAGTTGTTGACTGACCACATGAGAGAAAGAACAAAGTCCAGAGTGACCCCCACTGAAAGAATAAAGTGGACATTTGTTGAGGTGGGCAAGGCTGATTGGAGGTGGGGGACAGAATCAACAATGTCAAATTTGAAATCTCAGTTACGCACTCCAAACACAAAACCCAAAGGGAGGAGTCAAATCACCCTTGGCAAATTTCAGAAGAAATGCATGAGAAATATTTTTAAGACTCTTGGATCCCTAAGCCAAATCTGGATTATGAAAAGAAGTCAAGCTGTGGAGAGATGGGAGGATGGTTTAGAAGTGTGGTTTTTGTTGTGTGTTTTGTCTGTTTGTCTCTAAGAGGGAGCTCTTAGAGGGGTTAGACATACCTCATTATACCACCTCCCTTTTGGAATTCAGGAAGAGCTGACCAGCATTTAACATCAACACAACCTTAAGTCTGATGAGAAACATTTACAATCTATTCTCTCTGGAGCCTGCTACCTGGAGGCTTCATCTGCATGATAAAACTTTGGTCTCAGCAACATTTTATCATAATTCAGACATTTCTTTCTATTGATAATAAGTCTTTCAACCAATTCCCAATCAGAGAACGTTTAAAATCTACCTACAACTTGGAAGCTGCCCCCCCGCCACCCTCCCTGCCACTTCCGGGTTGTACCACCTTTCTGAATCAAACCAATGTATATCTTAAATGTATTTGATTGATGTCTTGTGTCTCCCTAAAGTGTATAAAACCAAGCTGTGCCCCAACCACCTTGGGCACTTGTTCTCAGGACCTCCTGAGGGCTGTGTCATGAGCCACGGTCACTTGTATTTGGCTCAGAATAAATCTCTTCAAATATTTTGCAGAGTTTGACTCTGTTCATTGACACTATAATCTGATCCCAAAAGCTAGTGACCAAATTGAAGCAGCAAAACCATTTCAATGCCACCCTTAAATTATGCTTCCCTGACCTCCTGCTTTCTACATTGGACCGGTTTACCTGATTTAAATTTTGTACTGTAGTCTCTTGGTGGAAAAGACCCTTGGCTGTCATTGAAACCAACAACAGTATTTTATTATTTTGCCCCAGTGGTGTGTGTTACCCATTCAACTTAAAAATTCCCCACAGTATGCCTGGTAAATACCTAAATTACATTTGAATGCTAGAGAGCTGTTATCCCATCCCTTGAATTAAGCCATGGATGATTTATTTAGAGGCAGATTTGAAGTTATTTCTCATTCTCCCTTTACGGGCAGTGGTTCAATGTCAATTTTTAAGGCTTGGTTACAGAATCAACTAACCTACAAGAGGAATTATGTAGTTTCATTGTGTTCCTTTCTCAAATTGGTATTTGTCACTCCATTTCCTGTACGATGTGGATAGTGACCCCCAAATAACACTAAGTGGAAACCCTTGTTTTGTTGCATCCTTCCTAGCAGTGTTCCTAGTGCCTGACCAGCCACTGAGATGTTTAGCATTTAAATGAGATTAAACTCATCTGTGGGTGCAGAAATGAACTAAGGCCCATGGGTTCTCTGCAAACAAATACATATTAAAAGATGATACTTTCGCATTCTAAACCACGTCAAAACCATCTAAAATATTAAA
Organism: Rhinopithecus bieti; assembly: GCF_001698545.2. Taxonomy (NCBI): domain Eukaryota; kingdom Metazoa; phylum Chordata; class Mammalia; order Primates; family Cercopithecidae; genus Rhinopithecus; species Rhinopithecus bieti. Next base: position 2,193,057 of record NW_016803982.1, read on the forward strand.
TTAGCAACTTGACCAAGGACTGCCAGGAAAAACGGTTTCCAAAAAAGTGTTCTTTTTTTTTTTTGAGATGGAGTCTCACTCTGTCACCCAGGCTGAAGTGCAGTGGCGCGATCTTGGCTCACTGCAAGCTCCACCTCCCGGGTTCCCGCCATTCTCCTGTCTCAGCCTCCCAAGTAGCTGGGACTACAGGTGACCACCACCACGCCTGGCTAATTTTTTGTATTTTTAGTAGAGACAGGGTTTCACCGTGTTAGCCAGGATGGTCTCCATCTCCTGACCTCGTGATCCGCCTGCCTTGGCCTCCCAAAGCACTGGGATTACAGGCATGAGCCACCATGCCCAGTACCCAGAAAACTCTTCTTTAGCCAAGATTCCAAGGAAAAGTGTTGAGCACATAAATTATACCAAGGAAAAGAGTTGAGCACATAAATTACACAAGGAAAGGTTGCTTTTTGGTTTGAATTACCTGCATACTTTCAGGCACTCTTTAACTTTAACTTTGAAGACAGAAAATAATAAAAGTAGGTAACACTCTTGGAGCATAATAGTAAGTTGTAAAGATTAAGATAAGGATAGAGGACAGGGGAACAGGGAGTTAGGAGGAAAAAAGTCACCTCTATTCTATCCTCCATTCTGGGCAATAGATCATGCTATCTCATGCTTGCAGGTAATGAGGCTAGTGTTGGCCAACAAGTGTGGTCAAGGAGGACAGATCATCTGTAACAGACGGAATGATTGTGTTAATCGGGGTTATCCAGAAAAACAGGGCCAGTAGGATATATTGGAGAGATTTATGTTAAGGAATTGACTCATGTCATTATGAGGAATGATGACAAGTCCAAAATCTGTAGGGCAAGGCAGCCAACTGGAATTTCAGGCACAAGATAATGTTGCAGTCTTGAGGCCAAAATCTGCAGGCTAAGAGTCTCTATGTTAAAAGTCTTGAGGCAGAATGTCTTCTTCCAGAAACCTCAATCATTCTCGTAAGTCCTTCAACTGACTGGATGAGGCCCACTCACATTATAGATGGTAATCAACTTTACTCAAAGCTTACAGATTTAAGTGTTAATCACCTTTACAGCAACATCCAGCTAGCATTTGATAAAATCATAGCTAGGCACCATCGCCTAGCCAAGTGGACATATAAAACTAACTATCACAATGGCTATCATTTTCTTAGTCATAGTTGTGTTACTATAACCTTAGGTCACTGTCTGCCCATGGAATCTAACCACTTGTCTTTTGTCCTCAGAATAAAAAGCAAATAATTCTGATTTTATTCACTCACCTTCTTGCATTTCTTCTCTGCAAGGAAGCTGGGAAAGGAGATTGAGGGAGAGAGATGTTTAATGTGACTTTGCTTTAACATGTGTATTTGTGGTCAAGTGCTAATCCGAATTCACGAGGCTGTGTCAATGAACTTGAAGATGCATCGCCTACCACAGGGTACCTTCTTGACCTCCTCTTATGGGTCTTGGGAGCATTAGCACATTCATCTTAGGATAGATCAGACTCGAAGCATTGTTTCACAGTATGCATATTTTATATTAGAAACATGACGTAGGGACCAACCCACGGTAACACTGGAAGCGCAACAAAACAGTCAGCTAGGGAGCATCAGGCTGACAACAGGTTGATAATGTACTTCACATATAGCAGGGAAAGCTGTCACACTGAGCCCAATTCCCTTTTCTGGCACCAGGGAGTACTTAGTGGTGGGTTCTCCAAGACACAGAGAGAAAGCCTCTTTCTGTTCCTGTTTGAGCCAAGAGACATGTGTACAGAAAGAAGTCCTCACTCTTTTGACACCATCCGTGAGATTTGTAGTTTAACTGAAACATTGCTTATGAATTCTTTGCAAGGGGCGTGTTGGTCTCTTCTCACAAATCGTCTCTTTCTGGCCTTTGTTTGGGGCAGCATAGGGCCATCTTGAAAAGCCCGCCCTTGCCTCTGTGACACCAGATGCTCCTGCTACTTATCCTTCCTGTAGTCATCACTGGTTGCAGAAGAATGCCTCATTTCTGTGTTCTACTAGCCTAGCTTCAGAACCAAACCCATGTAGCATGTCAAATCAGGTGTTCTTTTTGACTCACCCACTCTTTTTTTTCCAGGGCAATGGAAAGGGGCCTTGCTTAGGGACAGGTCAAGAGATAATTGGGAATTTTGCAAAGCCCTAATGAGCACAGCCTGAAGGTCCCAGCTGTGTTCACACTTCCAACAACCACTATGTGTCGACATGTCACACAACTAGCCCTGATTCTCCCATCCCGAGGTCTCCCAGCCCAGGCAGGGCCTCCACTCCCCTCTGCAATTGCCTCACACCCTTGTCTAACTGTTAATTAGAGGCCTCATTTCTTGGCATGTGTATGGGCTTGAGCCATCTCCTTATTGATCACATCCTTCGGAATATATTAGATTTTAAGGAACCCAGCCACAAAGCAGGTTATGTTGCAGGTGGCTTATTGAGATTTCTCCAGAGCAAACTCAAGAGTGTATAGTGTGTGGTGACCCATAGTCAGGCACATGAATCAACAAGGTATAGACATACATACTGCCTGCAAAGCTCAGAGACTGTCGTCATTATAAAATGATACAAAAACAACACTCAAAATTCCTACCTGAAATCCTTCCACAATATTTGGTATTGCACAAAATAAAAATATATAAAGTAGGCAAACAAGGTACACATTTACTGAGACCTCTATACCAGTACTAAAGACTAAATAGCGGATTGCCTAGCTTACAGACAATCTGGAAACTCAATCCTCCAGGCCAGGTCATGTGTCTGAATCCTCCACTAGACCTTAGAGAGCTGTTAGGGGCAGGGGCGTCTGTCCATATCTGTGCCTCTAGCCTCTCTAAACTGCATGTTGGAACATGTGTGATTCTTGATGCTGCTCTTTAAACAGAAAACAGTGGAAATGCTTTGGATCTTTAAAACTCACTTCTGAATAAGAATGTCTGATATCCCTGGCACTCATGATAAACAAAACAACAATCATTGGAAAGATTTCTCATTTTTTTGTCCTGAATTCCTGTTTCATTCCCCCCTTTAACTTGCTTCATTTTGGATCACAACAACTCTTCTTGGGTTAAGGTAAACCACCAGCCTAAACAAAACAACATAAACTTTCCTGGAGAACATTTGGGATTATTCTTCAACTCATTAAAATCTCTCAGGAACCCTCCAAAATTCTTATGCAAAAGGGAAGATCACTGCAACCCCTTTTCCCAGATGAATACCTGTTACCAGCATTTTGCATTAGGCAGGTCCCCAGAGAGAGGTAAAAGGCCTCAGGTGAGGTGGACATGGAGGGAGATGGCAGAATAGAAGACTCCACCCATCACCCCCCCCTTCAAGGACACCAATTTAACTACACACACACACACACACACGCACACACACACACACACACACACACACACACAAAACCTTCAGCAGAACCAAAAATCAGGTGAGCCCTCATAGTACCTGCCTTTCACTTCAGAGGCAGGAAAAACCGTTGTGATATGGTATGGAGACCATCTCTGGGCACTAGAGGAGGGAGAGCACAGCAATTGTGAAGCACTGAACTCAGTGCTGTCCTGTTAGAGCAGAAAGGAAAATCAAAAGGACCTAACTCAGCTCACGCTCACCCACAGAAGGAACATTTAAACCAGCCCTAGCCAGAAAGGATTGTAGATCCCAGCCGTGCAAACTTGTGTTTCTGCAAACCTTGCCACCAAGGGCTACAGTGCTCTGTGTCTCCAAGTAAACTTGAAAAGCAGTCTAGGCCACACGAACCACAACTCTTAGGCAAGACCTAGTGCTGAACCAGGCCCAGAGACAGTGGACTGGGGACATGTAACACACTGAGACACAAGCTGGGGAAGCCAAGGGAGTACTGGCATTGCCCCTACCCTAACCCCAGGCCGCACAGCTTGTGTCTCCAAAAGAGACCCCTTCCTTCTGCTTGAGGAGAGGAGAGGGAAGGGTAGGGAGGACTTCGTCTTGCATCTTGAATACCAGCTTAGCCACAGCAGGATAGGATACCAGTCACAGCTATGAGGCCTTTGATCCAGGCCCTGGCTCCTGGATGACATTTCTAGACACATCCCAGGCCAGAAGGGAACGTGCTGCCTCGAAGGGAAAAACTCAGTCCCGCCAGCACTCATCACCTTCTAACTGAAGAGCCCGTGGGCCCGGAATAAATAGCAGCAATACCCAGATATTATGTAGAGGGCCTTCCTGAGCCTCTGAGACTTGCTGGCTTCAGGTGAGACTCAGCACATTCCCAGCTATGATGGCTCTAGGAAGAGACTCTTTCTGCTTGAGAAAAGCAGAAGGAAAAGTAAAAGGGACTTTGTCTTGCACCTTAGGTACTGGTTTGGCTACAGAAGGGTAGAGCACCAAGTGGGCTCCTGGGTCCCCTATTCCAGGACTTGACTCCTGGATGACATTTCTGGACCTGCCTGTGTCCAGAGGGGAGCCACTACCCTGAAGCGTGAGTCCCAGGCCAGGCAGCATTACCACAAGCTGATTGAAGCACTTTTAAGCCTTAAGGGATCATCAGGAGTAGCGTGGCAGCACTCCCTGTGACCTGTGGTGGCCTGGACTTCAGGGTGGGGCTCCTTTGCCTTTGGAAAGGGGAAGGAAGAGCAGGAAGGACTGTGTTTTGTGGTTTGAGTGCCAGGTCATCTGCAATACAGTAGAACACCAAGTAGACTTCTAAGGTTTTTGACTCTACTCCCTGACTCCCAGATGGCACCTCTAGACCTACCAGGGGCCTAGGCAAACTTGCTGCCCTGAAGGAAAAGACAAAAGCCTGGTTGGCTTTGCCATCTGCTGACTCCAAAGCCCAAGGGCCTTGAGTGAACATAGGCAGTGGCCAGAGAGAGGTTACAGCAGACCTTGGGTGAGACCCAGTGCTGTGCTGGCTTCAGGTATGACCAAGTGCCATCATAATGATGGTAGCCACGGGGGTGCTTGTGTCATTTCACCCCCAGCTTTAGGTGGCTCAGAACAGAGATAAAGAGATTCTGTTTGTTTGGGAGGAAGTAAGGGAAGAGAACAAGAGTCTCTGCCTGGTAATCTAGATAATTCTTCTGGATCTTGTCCAAGACCATCAATACCAAGAGATAGCAGATGGTGTATCTCCGCTAGTCTGCAAGAACTACAGTGTTACTGGACTTGGGTGCCCCCTAAAGCAGATACAGCTTATATCACAACACCCAAGTTCTTTGAATATCTGGAGACTTCCCAAGAAGGATGGGTACAAACAAGCCCGGACAGAGAAGATAACAATGAATACCTAACTCTTCAATGCCCAGACACTAAAGAACATTTACTAGCATCAGCACCATCAAGGAAAACATGACCTCACCAAATGAACTAAATAAGGCACCAGGGACCAATCCTGATGAAACAGAGATATGTTACCTTTTAGACAGAGAATTCAAAATAGCTATGTTGAGGAAACTCAAAGAAATTCAAGATTTTAACACAGAGAAGGAATCCAGAATTCTATCAGGTAAATTTAACAAAGGGACTGGAATAATTAAAAAGAATCAAGCAGAAATTTTGGAGCTGTAAAATGCAGCTGGCACACTGAAGAATGCATCAGAGTCTTTTAATAGCAGAACTGATCAGGCAGAAGAAAGAATTAGTGAACTTGAAGATAGGCTATTTGAAAATATACAGCCAGAGGAGACAAAAGAAAAATGTCTCATGAACATTTGAAGCACACCTTCTCATAATGAAGCACATTATGTGTCTCATAATGAAGCACACCTACAGGATTTATAAAATAGCCTCAAAGGGGAAAATCTGAGAATTATTGACCCTAAAGAGGAGGTAGAGAAAGATATAGGGGCAGAAAGTTTATTCAAAGGGATATCAGAGAATTTCCCAAACCTAGAGAGAGATATCAATATCCAAGTACAAGAAAGTTATAGAACACCAAGCAGACTTAACCCAAAGAAGACCACTTCAAGGCATTTAATAATCAAATTTAGGATAAAGATCAAGGATAAAGGATCCTAAAAGCAACAAGAGAAAAGGAACAAATAACAAACAATGAAGCACCAATACTTCTGGCAGCAGACTTTTCAATGGAAACTTATAGGCCAGGAGAGAGTAGCATGACATATTTAAAGTGCTGAAAGAAAAAAATGTACACCCCATAATAGTCTATCTGGCAAACAAACAAACAAAAAAAAAATACCCTTCAAACATGAAAGAGAAATCAAGACTTTCCCAGACCAAAAAAAAAGCTGAGGATTTCATCAACTTCATCAACACCAGACGTATCCTACAAGAAATGCTAAAGGGAGTACTTCAATCGGAAAGAAAAGGATGTTAATGAACAATAAGTAATCACCTGAAGATACAAAACTCACTGTTAATAGTAAGTATACAAACACAGACTATTACAACACTGTAACTATGGTGTGTAAACTACTTTTATTCTAAGTAGAAAGACTAAATGATGAACCAGTCAAAAATAGTAACTAGAACAACTTTTCAAGACATAGTACAAGAATATGTAAAGAGATAAAACAAAAAGTTAAAAAGTGGAGGGATGAAGTTAAGATGTAGAATGTTGGCCAGGCATTGTGGCTTATGCCTATAATCCCAGCACTTTGGGAGGCAGAGGCAGGCAGATCAGTTGAGGTCAGGAGTTCGAGACCAGCCTGGGCAACATGGTGAAATCCCATCTCTACTAAAAATACAAAAATCAGCTGGGCATGCTGGCACACGACTGTAATCCTCAATACTTGGGAGACTGAAGTATGAGAATCACTTGAACGTGGAGGCAGAAGGAGCAGTGAGTTGAGATTGCACCACTGCACTCCAGCCTGGGCAACAGAGCAAAGACACTGTCTCAAAAAAAAAAAAAAAAAAAAAAAAAAGTGTGGAGTGTTTATTAGTTATGTTTTTGCTTGTTTACTTATACAAACAGTGGTTAAGTTGCTATCGGGTTACAATAATGGGTTATAAGATAGTATTTGCAGGCCTCATGGTAACTTCAAACCAAAAAACATACAATGGATACACAAAAAAGGAAAAGCAAGAAACTAAATCACAGCACCAGAGAAAATCACCTTCAGTTAATTGAATATAGGAAGAAAAAGAGAGAAGGAAGAGAAGACCACCAAACAACCAGAAAGCAATAACAAAATGGCAGGAGGAAGTCTTTACTTATCAATAATAACATTGAATATAAATGGACTAAACTCCCAAATTAAAAGGCATAGACTGGCTGAATGAATGAAAAAAGCAAGACCAATTGATATGTTGCCTATAGGAAACACACTTCAGACTGAAAATAAAGGGATGGAAAAATATCAAATTTATCTGATATAAGCAGGAGTCACTATACTTTCAGACAAAATAGATTTTTGAGACAAAATCTATAAGAAATGACAAAGAAGGTCACTATATAATGATAAAAGGATGCCCACTTTCACTAGTATTATCCAACATACTACTGGAATTCCTAGCTAGAGCAATCAGAAGAAAGAAAGAAATGGCATCCAAATTGGAAAGAAAGAAATGAAATTATCTTGTTTGCAAATGACAGGATCTTATATTTGGAAAAACCTAAAGACCCCACCAAGAAACTGTTAAAACTGACAAACAAATTTAGTCACGTTGCAGGATAGAAAATCAACATACAAAAATCATTAGCATTTCTGTATGCCAACAGTGAACAACCTGAAAAAGAAATTTCTGTAAATCCCATTTACCAAAGCCAAAAATAAAATTAAAAACCTAGGAACTCACCCAAAGAAGCAACAGATCTCTATAATGAAGCCACAAAACGCTGATGAAAGAAACTAAAGACAACACCCAAAAAGGGGAAGATATTCCACGTTCATAAATGGGAAGAATCAATATCATTAAAATATCCATACGACCGAAATCAATCTGCAGATTTAATGCAATACGTATCAAAATGCCACTGAACTTCTTCACAGAAATAGAAAAAACAATCCTAAAATTTATATGGAACCACAAAAGACCCAGAATAGCCAAAGCTGTACTAAGCAAATAGAACAAAACTGGAAAAATCACATTACCTGACTTCAAATTATACTACAGAACCATAGTAACCAAAATAGCATGGCACTGGCATTAAAACAGACACATAGACCAATGGAACAGAATAGAGAACACAGAAATAAATCCACACACCTACAATGTGTGAATTTGCAATAAAGGTGCCAAGAACATACACTGGAGAAAAGACAATTTCTTCAATAAATGGCTTTGGAGGAAAGTGGGTATTCATAGGCAGGATAAAACTAGATCCCTATCTCTAGTCATATACAAAAATTAAATCAAAATGAATTACAGACTTAAATTTAAGACCTCAAACCATGAAGTTACTACAAGAAAACATAGATAAAACTCTCCAGGACATTGGTTTGGGTAAAAATTTCTTGAGTAATACCTAACAAGCAAAGCAACCAAAGCAGAAGTGGACAAATGGGATTACATTAAGGTAAAAACCATCTGCACAGCAAAGGAAATCATCAACAAAGTGAGGTGGCAACTTACATAATGGGACAAAATATTTGCAAACTACCGATCTGACAAGGGATTAATAACCAGAATATATAAAGAACTCAAACAACTCTGTAGGAAAAAAAATCTAATAATCTGATCAAAAAGCTGGGCAAAAGATTTGAACAGACATTTCTCAGAAGAAGACATGCAAATGGCAAACAGGCATATGAAAAAGTGCTCAACATCATTGATCATCAGAGAAATGCAAATCAAAACAACCATGAGATATCATCTCACCCCAGTTAAAATGGCTTATATCCAAAAGACAGGCAGTAACAAATGCTGGCGAGGATGTGGAGGAAAGGGAACACTCATATACTGTGAGTTGGAATATAAATTAGTACAACTACTATGGAGAACAGTTGGGAGGTTCTCAAAAAACTAAAAATAGAGCTGCCATAAGGTCCAGCAATCCCACTGTTGGGTATATACCCAAAAGAAAGGAAATCAGTATATGCAAGAGACTTCTGCACTCTCATGTTTGTTGCAGCTTTGCTCACAATAGCTAAGATTTGGAAGCAACCTGTGTCTATTAACACATGGATGGATAAAGAAAATGTAGCACATAGACACAATGGAGCACTATTCAGTCTTAAAAGAGAATGAGATCCTGTCATTTGCAGTAACTTGGATGGAACTGGAGAACATTATATCAAGTGAAATAAGCCAGGCACTGAATGAGAAACATCGACAATAAGGTGACTATAGTCAATAACAACTTAATTGTCCTTTTAAAAAAAGTAAAAGAGTGGAATCAGGTTGTTCGTAAAAGAAAGGATAAATGCTTGAGGGGATGGATACCTCATTCTGCATGATATGGTTATTATACACTGCATGCCTATATCAAAACATCTCATGTACCATAAATATATGCTCCTATTTTGTACCCCACCCCCAACCCAAGAAAAAGGACTCAGGCATCAGGAAAGGACAGTCCCCACAGATCATTCCTAAGTACGTTCTTCACTGGCCTCCCATTAACACGACCACCAATTATAACTGTGGGTCTACAAACTAAGCCTAGCTCCTAAAACTAAAGTTTGTTGATTCCACACTGATGTCATGACGGACTTCGTCCCAGGTGCAGAACAAAAGACATATGTAAAATAGACTATTCCTTTACTCTCTTTCTGTCTTCATTCACCTTATCTTATGTCAAATGTGGTATTTGCCTAACTGCCTACCTGCCCCTCTTCCCACATGCCTTTCCCTCTGAGGAAATGTATATATACCAAATCTCCTAAAACCTCTTTGGAAAACAAATCCGGATGTATCTGTGGCTCATGTTTTTCCCAGATGCACCCTAAGTAGTTTAATAAACCTTGATGATTGACGCTACGCCTCAGTCACTTATTCCAGTTGTCACTGAATTCTGGTTCCATTCCTCCTTTTAATTCCCTTCTTTGAGGATCACAGACAACTGTTCCCTGGTTAAGGTAAGACACCAGAGCATACAAAGTAACAAACTTTCCTGGAGCACCTTTGGGATTGTTCCTCATTTCCTGCCAAAGAGCTTTCTTCCAGAGACTCTGGCAGGGCGCAAATTTGCAGGAACACAGAGAGCAGCCGTGGGAACCAAGCCCGCAATAAGCAAGGCCTAGAGGGGGGGCCACAATGCAACCCTAACCACTGGCAGGGATGGCTATCAGGCCCTGTGGGTGACCATAGCCGGGTGGCTGGCTGGATGAGTGACAGGAAGCCACCTCTGATCCTTACCCTGTGCCCTGTGTCAGATAAAACAAATCCCAAGTTAAGTAAGGAAGAGCTTTCTTAGAAAAGACTATTGCAATATTTTGATGAAAGTTTAGTATTTCGGGCCAGGCACTGTGGCTCACACTTGTAATCCCAGCACTGTGGGAGGCTGAGGCAGCAGATCACCTGAGGTCAGGAGTTCGAAACAAGCCTGGCCAATATGATGGAACTGTGTCTCTACTAAACAAACGAAATTAGCTGGGTGTGGTGGTGCATGCCTGTAATCCCAGCTACTCTGGAGGCTGAAGCAGGAGAATTGCTTGAACCTGGGAGGCAGAGGTTGCACTGAGCCGAGATGGCACCACTGCATTCCAGCCTGGGCGACAAGAGTGAAACTCCATCTGGGTGGGATGGAACAGGAAAAAAAAAAAAAGGAAAGTTTGGCATTTCAAACTTTTAAACAGGTCAAGTTAGCAAGTACCTTGTCTAGATGACTCAGTAGATACAAAGAGTTCAACGGATTACCTATAAGGCAAAGAATGGGAATTTGGAGGATCTGGCACTGTGTATGGTTCTGTCATAGGTAAAAAAGGAGGTCACCTGTGAGGGTTTTGTAAGTTTTATAGGGAAGGGCCAGTCATTGTGGTTGGCCATTTCCTGGAATGCAAAAAGGTTTCCTGACCATGGCTTAGGTAAAGCTGAATGTTATCAGACCTCCCAGAAGTGGATGCACCTCTCGGGGCTTCCTTTCCTCTTCTGTAAAAGGAGATTAGCAATAATAGCTTGCTTTATGCACCTCATGTTGAGATTATGAGGATCAAATGAGATCCTGTTTGTGAAAGTATTTTACAGCCTGTAAGGCATCGTATTAATAATGTCAGCTGTTGTTACTATCTCCAATAGTGGCTATTCAGCTCTCTTGTTCACAACGGGTGAATGGGTGAACAGGTTCCAGAGATCACCCTGGCTGACATTATTGTCTTAAAATCTCCATTCTTCCTGGCCAGAGGCCATGAGTTAGATGTGTGTGGCAGCGGTGGGGCCTCCTCGTGGCTCCTCAGTAAACCTTGAGATGAGGCGTGACTTCTCCTCAGAGCCCATTTCCCAGTCTGTAAAATCCAGCTAAAGAGGTTGCCCTGGGCAAGTAATGGAGCCACACCAAAGTATTTTGTGAGCCCAAGGAGCTACTCAGCTGCTTACACAGAGGCGTAAGACCTCACAGAAGGCATCCTCCACACACCGAGACAGACAAAGCAAGCACCTGCGAGAGGCTTTACATCCTCAGAGGGCTGAGCTCCTAAATCGCTTTTCTTTCAAAGGGCTGCAGGGCTCAAGTCAGAGATTCAGACCACAGTCATTCAGAGGTAGGAGGCCGGGACCACCTTGCAGCAGGTGTGGCATCGGTGGCCGCAGGAGAAGTGTGAATAATGCTTTGGTCAGCAAACCAAATAAAGAGGCCTGGGGAGCAAAGCTTTTTCAGAAACCCAAGGAAGAAGATCAATGTTCCTGGAAAGGAGAGGGGAAAATCTATAGAAAGAGAAATGAGTGGTATGTAATGCAATTCAAAGATTTTCTTTTCCTCCCCTCAAGCAATTGACTCAATGGAGAGCAAAACCTAAAACCCTCTGATTAGAAAGATGAAGGTTTCACTAGAAGAACCAGCTGGCTCTTGTATTGACTGGCCACTGGTTGACTGGGCCGCTGCTGGTGTCTGGGCCTGTTTTTTTTTGTTTGTTTGTTTTTTGTTGTTGTTGTTTATTTTGTTTTGTTTTCTGATTTATAAGAGTAGAGCTGATATGACTCTTCCAAAAATCAGACATCGAGTTCAGATTTGAAAAGAATGCTGTCAGTTTTTAAATTATTCTCTCTGCTATGAATAAAATTCAAATAAATATGATAATTTCTGCATTTGACTTCGTAAGTGAATACAGGAAACTGCTTTTCAACAGGGTCTTGAGCACTAATTTGCAGCCTGCAGAAGCAATTTCATCAGAAATATTCTAGAAAGAATATCCATTTTTGCATTTAAGTGATTGTGATAGAGATATGGATGGCCTTCCTTAAATGATCAGGTCTAGAATATGAATTCATCATTATTATATTATTGATGTTGGTGGTCAGGTCTTAATTACCTTTGCATGCCCAGTACTATGAATACATTCATTCATTTTCAGATAGTGAAAGCGGCATCACTGTTTGTCACATAGACTATCAACCACTCTGGCCCACCTGTTTCTCCATCAATATACACAGTGTTTTAACAACTGGTTCTCCATCACATATATGACTGAAAAAGGCCAAATATCTTCAAACAAATATAAAGAGTACACAATGACTTACTTTACCAGATCCTCCTCATACCTGCCTTGTTCTTCTGCCTGTGAGACCCAGGAATCCCCGGGAATGATGGACAGGTAGTGCTTTCTGTCAAACATGTGAGAGATATTCTCCTAGGAAAGGCTGTATTGGAAATGACAGATTGAATGCTGACTGTTGTCAACAGCATTGACTATTAAAATGACCCATCTCATGAAAAACAAAAGAATAAAGCTCCTGGCTAAATGAATAAAATGTAAGAGTTCTATGTTTGTAACCTGGTCCTGTTTATCATTCCTCATCTCTTCAAATCAACTGAATATGACAAAGGCAAAAGTTAGCCAAGGGAACAATAGCTTTTAACTCTGATTTCACTTTGATGTGTTTGTTCACCAACCAGGACCCCTGGGGATTAACCTTTCTCTTGTAGTCATTGATCCTTTAAGATCTGAAGGCTTTTAATAAAATTGAGCTGACCAAGGCCTGAATTTTTTTGATAATTTGTTGAAATCATAGACTGCCTCTCAGATTGTAATGAAAACCCTTACATCTATAAATGATGACAAGGAAACAGGCCCAAGATAATGAATTTCCAGCTGTTTTTTTTATTTGAACAACTGACCGGGCCATTTTTAAAGCATAAAATAACCTCTGAACTGGCAATGTAAGGATACTTTCTCACTAGATATGACTTTTGTGCCACATGGAGAAGAAAAAATGATTAAATTATTAGGGGACTCACATGAGACATGCCCTATATACCAGCATCCTAGTTAGCCATGCCAAGAAAACCCCAACCAGTAGACATCATCCTGCCCTCCAAAGGAATCTTAGCTTTGTAATTATAGTTCATTCAGATCATGTTGGTTTCTTTGCTTTCGAAACAAAAAGAGAATGAACTGAAAGAAAGTCACTAGAAGGAGGGATGTTTTTATGATTCTCCTGAAGCTTCATCCACGGGAGCAGGCTAACTTTCTCATCACAAATGTGAGCTGCATCCACATGATTTGCCAATATTTCCTGTCATTTTTCCAAACTAATTTCATGATTGAATTGTAATTCAGTAAAAAGTATTTGTTTTATGAATTGGTTGTTTTCTAAATTACATTTGAAAATTGAATGACTGCCTTCTTTGTGAACAATAATTTTTAAGACCTGAATGGAGTACTTCTCTGAATTTCAGCAGAATTTTTCCTTCAATTAGCACAATAGGTGGGCCTATTTTTCGGTACAGGGCCCACTGCAGGATTCAGACATTTGCATCCTATCTATAACTACTCTGCTAGTTTCTTTCATTCTATCCTAGTAAATTTGTTTCCTAATTAGACAACAAGAATGATCTAAACAAGAAATTATAAAATCATGGTAATATAAAGAGAAAAGTATGAAATTTGGATTCAGGAGACCCGTTCTTCAGTCCTGAATTTTCTATATTCTGCTTATAGGCCCTTGAACAAATAATTAAACTTTCTCAATCCCCCATAAAAAAAGAATAATAATACCTAATAAAGGTCTTGTATGAGACCAAACAATATAAATGTGAAAGCTCCTTGATAACTATAAAGTTCTCTGAACAAAAACCACCTTTGTTCTTACCACTGAAAGACAAATTAGTAAAATAGTGTTAATATAAGCCTTAGGATCAGACACACCTACATTCAAAATCTGACTCTAAGACTGATGTGTAAGTGGCATGGTACATTGAGGTAGACAGAATTCTTAAATTTCCCCCAAGACCTTCAGCCCTAATGCCAGTGACTGGGAATATATGAGATAACACATCTAGGGAAAAAGGAATTTTGCAGATGTTATTAAGGTTACTAATCCATCAACCTTGAATTAGTAAAACTGGCGATAATGGAAGTGAGTTTAATATAATCACATGAGCTCTTTAAAAGCAAGTTTTCACTAGCTAGTAGCAGAAAAAGGAGTCAGAGAGATTGGAAGCATGAGGAGGATGTGATGAATGGTTGCTATCTTTGAAGATAATGTAAAAATTAAAAGGAACTCAAAGAGACATCTAGAAGCAGAAGGCAACCCCTGGCCAACAGCTCACAAGAAAACAGCAACCTCAGTCCTACAACTGCAAGAAGCTTGATTCTGCCAAAAACGTAATTGAGCTTAGAAGTGGATTCCTTCCCCAAGCCTGAGTTAAGAGCCTAGCATAGCAATACCCTGCTCTGGCCCTGTGAGACCCTGAGCAGAGAACCCACTTGAGTCTGCTCAAACTGCCAATCCACAGAATTGTGAGAAAATAAATGAGTGTTGCTTTAAGTTACTAAGCTTATGCTAATCTGTCGGGACAACAGTAGAAAACCTACACAGGCAAGTTTAAGTGAGTTAAGTATAGCCCACCCAGTGCCTGGTGTGTAGTAGGAGAAGAGAAACCTGTGAAAATATTCATCCATTCCTTCTTTTAGAACCCAATTTCCCCAACTTTAATGTGTTCATGAATCACCTAGGGATCCTGTTATAATGTGGATTCTGATTCAGTAGGTCAAGGTGGAGCCTGAGACTGTGCATTACTGGGAAGTTCCCACGTTGTGCTGATGCCAAGTCCACTCATCAAGAATCATGCTTGGAGGGCAGGGCTGTGGAGCTCACTTCCACCAGCGGATCTGAACCCTGACTGTACATGAGAATCCCTCGGGGGAAATTTTAAAATGCTCAGAAGCCTGGATTCTGCTTGTAACTTAATTGGTCTTAGGTGGAGCCAGAGGGATCAGTATCTTTTTAAAAGTTCTTAGTATGAGTCTCCTCTGAAGCCAGGGATGAGAAGTATTGCCCAAGACTTCTGCTACTCAAAGCATGGTCCCCGGACCAGCAGCAGCACTAATTTTACCTGGGAGCATGTTTAAAAATGCAGATCCCACTCCAGACCTATTCAACTGGAATCACTGGGAGTAAGGTGCAAGAATCTGTGCTTTCAGTAGCTCTCCACAGGATTCTAATGCTTTGCTGGAGTGTGAGCGGCATTGTCTTAGAACAATACTCTAATTTTACAGGTGTAGAAATGAAACCCAGAGAGATTAAATGATTTTCTAAGACAGAAGTTGGAACACTATAGCCTGTGGGCCAAATCTGGCCAGTTTCCGTTTGTAAACCAAGTTATATTGGAACAAAAGCCACGCCCATTCACTTACGTATTATCTATTTCTACTAGTGGCAGAGTGTAGGAGTAACAACAAAGACCAAATGGCTTGCAAAAATGAAAATATTTACAATCTGACCCTTAAAGAAAGAGTTTGCTGGTCCCTGCTCTCAGAATACACTTTAAATTAGTGGGGGGAAAAAAGGCAAAATGCCAGCTGTTTTGAGGTAGTAACTGATGCAGATACAGAGGATGCAGAACATTCAGCTAAATAATCACTGAGATGTGTTTTATCCCTATGTTTTCAGGGTAGGCAGAGCTGTGAGGCCTGATCCTGGTCATTGGTCTGGAGATGGTAAGGGGTCACAGCGAAGACCCTCAGGAGGATGAACACCATCTTGTGAGGAAGGATCAGCCTCAAGTGAGGTCTTTGTAGATATCCAGTCTTCCTCTGGCTAAAGGAGATCATGGTTCTTTAAATTCTTCCTAGAGGCCTCCAGCTTTCACAGCACAGCTTGAGTGGACAGTTGGCTGATCTGAAGGTACCATTTTCTTTTAGGGCTGTCAATGCAGTTAACAAAACCCAGCATACACTGTGATCCTAATAATTATGCTTGCATTCACACAGTTTTCCAAGTCCAGTAACCCATGATCATCAGGAATCACCTGTGATCAAACAAATCAGCATAAACTTAGCAGCTTGAAAGAGTGCTCATTTATTTCTAACTCTGTAGATCAGAAGTCTGGGGGGCCTTACCTGTGTTCTCAGCTTAGGGTCTCACAGGCCCAAATCAGTGTTGGCAGAGCTGGGCTCCTCCCTAGAGGCTGTAGGGGAGAATCTGCTTCCAACTTCATTGAGCTTACTACAGAGAAGGGAAGGCACTCCAGAGAACTGAAAACTGAACATACCCATGGCCAGTGGCTGGACCAGAGGTGGCAGTAAGACTCTGAGCCACAACCTCTGTAGCAATCAGCCCAAAATGACCAGAACATGATTAATAGCTGACATATTTATCAATTTTTGCCCCCCCACTTCCAATTCAGGACAAACCAGAGAAGGTCAAATATGCCCCCAACCAATCACATAGCCTGCCCTGCTCCTAGTTGGCCACCTCCAGCTTCTCCAGGCCAACAGCCTCCAATCATGGCATACCTGAAGACATCCCTTTTGCCCACTGTAAAGTTCTCCAACCCCCCTGCCTGCCTTTGAGTCTGTGCCAAACACCAATGATGGTGGCTGACTCTTTTGCTACAGCAAGCTCTGAATAAATCATTATCCCTGTTCTCAGTTGGGTGGTCTTTATTTCTGTAGGGCTGTGGGATATCTTGGAAACTGGGAATTAAGAGAGGAGTTTTGTAGAATTTGACCTTGTGCCAGGTGATTGGAGGGATAGGTGAAGGAAACAAAGACAGTTCCAGACTGAATGCTGTTAGGGTGTGTGAACAATTCAGTGATTTGGTACCTTGGTAATTTTTAAATAGGAGGCAGGAAGATTGAATTACAGATAGAGTTGCAATCAGTATGAAGTGACAGCCTCTTATTCTCATTAGAAGAGTGTCATGTTTAGTTATTTGGAGGGGGAGTTGCAGGGTGTCCTTGTCTCTATCTTGTTTTACTCACAGTCATGAAGTGGTCTTGTCTGTCTTGTTCCATGGTGGTGACAGGGTGACCTTGTCTAATCATTGCTTATAGTCTGTGAGCATTACTCATGTTCACTGGTACTATCTAGCTGTTAGCTGTCAGCTACTCTTCATGTTCTCATTGTTCACGTGGTACCCTATCACCTACACCAGAGGTCAGCAAACTTTGTCAGTAAATGGAAGACAGCAAATATTTTTGGCTTTGTAGGCTACATACAGTCTCTGTTGCATATTGCATGTGCACGTGCGCGCGCGTGTGTGTGTTCTCCAATCCTTTAAAAATGTAAAAGCCATTTTATACTCACAGGCCATACAAAAATAGGCAACGGGCTATGGTTTGCCAGCTGCTGACCTGTTAATGCATTACCTTCCACCTGTGCCACACATCACCCTGCCACAGGCAAGAACCATAGTAACAAGAAGATGTTGCATACCAAGGATTACCGCCGCTCCTCTTATCACCAGCAATGGGGTCCGTATTCCTCTTTGACTTTTAAATAATCCAACTCTTCCCAGACTAACTCTTTTATCCACAGTTTCCCCCAAAGCTGAGTTGCAAGTACTTCAGTAGGGAGGGTGGTCCATGGAGTAAGGGTGAGGGAAAGCAAAGCTGAGGAGGAGAGTCACCCTAACACTCTAATGATGTGTTCAGAGAGTTGGCCATCACCACAGGCAACCAGTTGTTCAGTTCTGCAGACCTTTTTCCCAGAGGAAGAAAGGAGGAAGCGTTTCTCTATTAGCTTCCGACCTCCTCTGGTCACAAGCTGCCCACAGGAAAATAATTCTGGTGCACTCGTGAGCACTGAGCAGGTGCTAATGGCCATGCTCCATGTCATGCCAATGGAGACGACGGCAGCACAAAGCAAAGGCTATGTGTGTAAGCCTGGGGTGAGTATTGTCAGCTATACCGCTGGAAGGTGCTAGAACTGGGGCACAACAGGTTGCTCAGCAGCCAAAATGAGAGATAACACCTAGTGGATTTGAAGTGGTGCTTGAAGAGGAGCTATGTGCCTCCTACTTCCACCATTCCCCCTGAGCTAACTACTACATGAAAGCATCAAGGGGAAGCTCCCCCGCCCCAGTGGAATCCCTAGGAAATTCTTGCAAAATGAGTTCAGAGAAAATTAGATGATGCACTCCAACAATCCTCACCTAGTCCTAGTTACTCAGGAATCATATGCTTCATGCATCCATAGCCCTGGCCACTGCACACTGCTGCCCCTCCCCAGTGAAACTCTTGCTCCACCCTTGATCTCCACAGCTCCTCCCATCCCTGGTTTTCCTCTCACCTTCCTGGCTTCCACTTCCCTGGCTGTTTCGCATCTGCGAGCATGCAGTTGAATTGGAAATGTTGATGTTTCCCAGGAATCTTTCCTAGGTTCTCTTTTTTCTCATTCCAAATGTCCTCCCAGAGGAGTCTGACATGTATGTTTATGCTTTAACCACAACCTGTGGACAGGCTCAAAAATGCTTGTCAACATTTGTCAGACCACAGGGCACCTGATCTTACCTCTATTTCCATACCAACAAGCATAATGAAGTCATAACTGTACGTATCTGCAAGAATAGGCCTGACCTAGCATGGAGGAAACCTGAACAGCCAGGAAACATTTTTCCTTAATTAGTCCAGCCCTAGAGGAAAGAGGAAGAGAAGCATCCAGTATTGAATGAGTCCCTTGACTCCTTCAGCAACCTGCGGACCAGCCATCACTATCACTGATGGAGGCCAACAACCAGCCTCACCTCAGGGCTCTCCTCTGTGAGACAGCCTCAGGAAGGGAGCAACACAGGTCACTCTCGGAAGGTGTGAGATTTGGCTTTACTCAGGCGTGAGCTAATACAGCTGTGGTGGCCTCCTTTGATCGCAGCACCCATTGAGGACTGGGTAAGAAGGTGCCTATGAAGGAAAAATACATTTTTGCTTTCAATAACAAGAAAATAATTTGGAGGTAGGAAAGACAAATTGTGTGTTTGTGTATGTGTTTGTGTGTGCGTGTGAGACAGCGCACTCTGACTATTTGAATTACTGTCTCAGCTAATACAGGAAAGGCAGGAATGGTGAAAGAGGAAAAGGGAATAAGAGGAAAGACCTCTGTCATTTTATTTTCAAAAATAAGAAACACATCTGTTATGAGCTGAAATGTGTCCCCCCAAATTTGTATGCAGTGCCAGTACCGCAGAATGTGACTGTGTTTGGAGATAGGGTGTTCAAAATGGCAGTGAAGGTAAAATGAGGTCCTGTGGCTCTACCCTAACCCAAGTTAGTAAGCAGAGAGTAAGACACACATACAGAGGGTGAAGACCATGTGAAGACACAGGGAGATGACAGCCACCTGCACGCCCGGGAGAGAGGACTCCGAAGACACCAACCCTGTGGATGCCGTGATGTATTCCAGAACCCCCAGCCTCCAGAACTGCAAGGAAATCAATCTCTGACGTTGAAGCCACCCTGTCTGCGGTACGTTGTTATGACAGTCCGAGCAGGCTAATACATCATCTTATCTCAGGCTTCCTCAGATTCAGAGATTATCTTATTCAAAGGGAAATGGTTTGGGTTGTTTTTTTCTACATAGAGGATATATTTCCCAACTGCAGAGGGGCCTGAACGAAGTCTCTGGAAAATCTAATATTGAAAAATTCTAGTTGAGACTTCCCTCCCTATTTCCTCACTCCACAATTTCAGGGACAGTGTGGGGAACTCCTGTTTCCCACCCGGCCCTTGGAACAAGAGCCTCTCTCCCAGCAACAATGGAGCAGACAGAGAGGCTCCTGACCTGCTGCAACCTCCCTGGGTGCAGCTGAGACTCATTATGTCTCTTTATTATAAATAGCACTTATTGCCATGGGTACTTACGTAATCTGAAAAACGAGCTCCTTTCAAAGGAATGAATTAGAAAGGCAATGTGGAAAAATGTAACAACCGATTACTGCGAGAAACTCCCTTCTTTTTTCTCTTTCTGACTTATCTCATTAAATCAGGCAGTTTATATATTGAATCTTCAAATTTTTAAAAAATTAATTATAAGTGCCTGAAGGTATTAAAGCCCTGAACATTTATGAGACTACACAACCAGACAAAAACAAAAGGACGGCTGATTTCCCAGCCAGGCAACTTAATTTCCCAATTATCTTCCTTAGGCAAATTGTGGATCTAAATATAACATCTTATAACCTTTGCCATTTTTCTGCAGGGCTAATGCATCCATGCCTTCATCTCTCATTTTCTCTCTTCTGCTCAAGAAAACAAAGTTGGGGGTGGTGTCTGGATGCTTGTCAAATAAGGCGTTGCTACATTAAAAAGGGAACCCACATAATATTACCCAGCCGGTATCAATGAGGGGAAATGGAAGGGCTGGAGCTCTCCATGCTGTGGACCCCGGGAACAAATTAATTAATGCCTTTGGATTTAGACCCTTTAGGCCGCATCTCTGAGCAGACTATGGCTGACTCTCAGGAAGCCCTGCTTGTTATTTCAGGGTGAAGCTAATTCCCAGGCCATGGAGCCTCCACTAAGCAGAGTGTTCATGGCAGCTGATGGCAGCCCAGGGAGTGTCTGGAAGTGGCCCATTCCCTGACAAGGACCCCACGCTGCTGGGGGTGAGGATGGGATCCAGCAGCAACTGAGTGTCGATGACTTCCAGGACCAACCTCCTTTCTCAGCTCAGACCCTGACCTCCAACAGCTTCTTGAAAAGGTCCAACTGTACGTCCTTAAAGGATCTTTTCCTTAACAGAGCTGTCAAGCCTGGCTCTTCAGTTGTTCTGTGTTTAAATCATCCCTGACCTTCTACAATGAGAGAAATCACTTAGGGTGTGCCAAACCCCTCTGCGTGGTGCCCCAGCCTCTTCTATCCCCCGGGACCACCTCGTCCATGCCTACTTATCCAAAACTTCTTCCCCTTCCTCATGCTTTGGTGTTGCATTTTGCTTTTGAATCTGTTTTTGCCAACATTGTTTGAATGCATATTTTTGCTCATGCCTCATGTTGTGGGCTGAATTGTGCACCTCCTGCCACCAAAATGCATATATTGAAGTGCTAACCTCCCAGTATCTCACACTATGAACTTATTTGGAGGTCAGGTCTTTAAAGAGTTGATTAAAGCTAAAATGAAGTCATTAAGGTAGACCCCAATTCAACAAAACTTGTGTCCTTAGAAGAAGAGATGAGGACAGACACCCACACACGAAAGACCCTGTGAGGACACAGGGAGATAGATGGCAGCCACCTACAAGCCACGGAGAGAGGCCTGAGGAGGATGCAAACCTGCTGACAGCTTGATCTCAGACTTCCAGCCTCCAGAACCGTAAGAAAAGAAACCTTTGTTGTCGAAGCCACCCAGGCCATGCTGCTTCGTTACGGCAACCCTGGCAAACCAATCACATCCACACCCTTCTAAGACATAACTTCTGATTTTTCCTTTTTTTTTTTCACTCCTATTTTAACTATGTTTAAGGGAAAACTCCTCCACAATGCCTTCATCCCTTGGAACAAGGGGCAATATTCTGAATATTTGAAAACATTTACAGTATGGGCAGTTCAACCAGAATAGACTGCAGTTACAGTGATGGAGTCAACATTACCCAGCTACTAATGAATGATGAGTAAGACAAGGGGTTCCTATCCATGCAACTGGGCAGCTGTGGCCGCCCCCATACCTATCTTCCTCTAGTGGGAAAGAGGCATCCTCATTCACTCACTACGGTAGGCGCTGGAAACCTCACATCACCCTTGATTCCTCCCTCTCCCTTGCATTATTTTTGATCACTCATTACTGACCCTATTTTGAATGTTCCCACATTACTCCTATTTAACTTCAGTTTATTCTTTCTCACCTGCACCCTGCAATGGCTTACTAACTGGCTCTCTCTTCCATCCCACTCAACCTTAGCACTCATTCTAGAGCTATCATGCCAAAGGACAGTCCCAATAGAATTATCTCCCACCTCAAAATCACAGTAAGCAGTTTCCGGTCGCACATCCCCAAAAAAGGTAAGAGTCTGCCAATCTACCTTTCAGGATCATCCACAAGCTGAGCCCAGCTCACCTCTTATTCAATTTATTCATTCCATAAGTATTTATGCAACTCCACTAAGTAACATGTACTAGGATGAATGAGACATGACCTGTGGTTCCTCATATGGTAATGTGGTAATGGAATAGGAAGGAAATTATAACACAGCATGAGAAGTGCTGTGATTGGGATAAGTGCAGCATGCTCTGGGGACAGATAAGAGGGTCATCTACCTGAACTCAGTGATAACACCTGAGCTTGTTCCCAAGGGAAATGGGGTATTTGACCAGAGGGAAGGAGGACATTTCAAGGCAGAGAGCAGTTTCAACAAAGGCCAAGCACATTATCACTTTTGGTAACTGCAGAAGATTGAGTAAGGTTGTAGGGTCAACTTCAAGGAGAAGAACGATAAGACCTAGACCTGGAGAGGCAAGCAGGAGCCCCTCCCGAAGGGCCCTGTTCCTGCTGAAATACTGTGAGCAGTTGTAATGCAGTAGTAATATTTGTTTATCTAAACATAGAAAAGGGACTGTAGCCGGGCGCGGTGGCTCAAGCCTGTAATCCCAGCACTTTGGGAGGCCGAGACGGGCGGATCACAAGGTCAGGAGATCGAGACCACCCTGGCTAACACGGTGAAACCCCGTCTCTACTAAAGAATACAAAAAACTAGCCGGGCGACGAGGCGGGCGCCTGTAGTCCCAGCTACTTGGGAGGCTGAGGCAGGAGAATGGCGTAAACCCGGGAGGCGGAGCTTGCAGTGAGCTGAGATCCGGCCACCGCACTCCAGCCTGGGCGACAGAGCCAGACTCTGTCTCAAAAAAAAAAAAAAGAAAAGGGACTGTAAAAATATATTATAATTTTATGGGATCGCCATCATTTATGCAGTCCCTCATTGACCAAAACATCCTTATGCAGCACATGACTTTATTTGTGCTTCCTGGATGCTTTACTGAGAAAGTGGTTCCAGCTCCTGTGGTTTAGTCAAAGCTTTTACATGGGATCACCAGTTACCTTAACAGAGGTCTCCTTTTCCAGGCCAATGACTCTACTGACTAGACAACCAGGTAGGACAAGCCCCAAAGCCCTTCACCGTCTCCATGAAAGTGCCTGAGGCGGAAGGAGATGGTCAGCAGGGTGTTCCTATTTCCCTCCTTAGATGAAAAGAAGAGTGACCCTTGTTTTTCAATATCAAGCAGTGGGAACAAAAGATTTCCTTGTAACTGCTTGGGAATGATGGTTTTTAATCCCCTGGAAGCTTTGAAACTTGCAAAAGCCCTATGTCCACACCCAGAAAACTCCCTAGGTCTAACAGCCAGAAGAAAACAATGCAGCTCTTATGGGAAATTTAGTAAAACCTTAGCCAGATGCTTAACACTTTTGTGACTGGAGAGAGTTGGACCTTCCAGCACCCGGGGTGCCCTGTTGTATTGATTGGAAGTTGTTCTTAAGATCTGGGGTGCTGTCTGATTGGGCCCTTTCCCTGGGCCAAAGAGGCAGTCATTGAGACCATGCAATCCCCATGGTCCCTCTGCACGGTGGGAAGTAGAACTTCTTCTTTGTATTTGGTGACAGGGTGGCACTGCAGGATTTGGGGTGAGAAAGTGCTTTGTAATATCCTAGAAGAATCAGTGAGATCCAAATAGAGGCTGCCTGCTTGCATTCAAGACAGCCCTCCAAAGTGGTTCCTCCCGGTGTATTGTGTGTTGGTCCAGACTTTCACAAGGGATAGGGCTCCTTGGGCAAGATGGCATCTCCCTTCTCAGCAAGCCAACCCCAACCCCACGCTGCTGGGGCAGCAGTGAGTTCACCCATTGAATCATAGGCACCTGCTTTAGAGGGTAAAGTGCTACCACCATCTCAGCCTGCGAAAGCCATTTCCTAGCCATCGCCTAGGATCCCTGTGGCATTAATGACTGATGACCAACATTATTTATTATTGCTGTCTTCCACCTGCTGTCTTCTGGACTATTTTGTATATTTAGTCCTCATTTCCTCTTTTAGTCCTCAGGACTTAGCATTTTCATAAATTTCTTACCATCCAAGATGAGAGGAACATCAGAACTCCTGCTCGCTAATGAGTAGCAGACTGTGTAGAGGTGAGCAACGGCCGGCCTCTACTAATTGCACATCAGAGATCACCGAGGGATCCCCACGCTTGAGAAGTTAGCTTGCAAAGGGAAAACAAAAGTCAGCAGCCTTTTGTGGTGGTTGTTTCACTAATTCTCTTCTACCCACTGAGAAACAGGACTTTGAATGTTCCAAGGCATCACGAGGGACCTAGCTTCCTGCCACCTAGTTGGTCCTGAAGAGACAATAGGAAATCCGCTTTGGAAATGGCATGTGTTTTGGATACAGCCAGATCTTACATTGTTAACAGATAGGAGGGCCAACCAACGTGGAAGCATAGTTTTGGCCTCAATATCAAAGAACTTAAAGAAAGAAACAAGACAACATTAACATTCTTTTTTCTTTAGAGAAGAGCATAGAGAAAATTACAGAAGCTCTGTTCTTGTTGTCTGATTTGAATCTTCTCTGGGAAACACACTGCTGTTATTGTTCAATTACATGATTGCTTCCTTGTTAGATTCATGATTATGACTAAATATTAATGTATTCCTTTTGGAGGTTGATGCAGTGGTTCTCCAGTGAAACTCACAAGCAGAGTTAATGTCCATCCAAAATACCTTTAAGAATTTAGATGTGCACACACCGCCAAGGTTCCTGATTTTCCTCTCTGGTTCTCAGGAAGACAGGTTCTTTGCCATATACACATTGTCTAAAGGCTTTGTCAGCATAACCACATTTTGAATGCAGGTAACAGAAATTATTTTGGTATATTCGTCACCTGTAGCTCATGTATTCCTGGGTAATGATATTTCTAGTACTTTATTCTTGTGCAAGAGCTATAGTTCCTTGCTTCCCCCAGCAGATAGACAGCTGCAGTTTTATTAGGCATATTTATATATATATTTGAAGCGATGCTCACTCCACTCCACACATAATATTTCAGAGACAACCAACATCATTACATGTGAAATGCCAGCAGAAGAATTCAGGACTTCGAGTCAAGAAACTACAGAGCAGAGAAGCAGGTGAAAAAGCAATTCCAAAACTTAACACTGTGAAAACAAAAATCTGCCAGATGACGATTCCGTATAAAAGTAGCCACACACACATAGAGTTGTACATCATGTTGAGACATAGGACAAATTTAAATTAAGCAAGAAGAAAAGCCAAAGCACATCTGGAAAATACACAGGACTCAGGGTTTGGGGGGATATTGGGGAGGGCTGTCGCTGGTGGGGGTTTGTTTTTTGCTTGTTTGTGTTTTTTAATAAATTGGAAAGTCAACTGTGGAAAGAGTCACAGATGCAAAGAGAAGTGTGATCAAGATAAGAATTTTAAGAAGGTAAAAGAAACTTCAGACACAATAGGACTTTAAAAGAATCAAACAGTTGAATATTTCTTTGGCCAGATCAAACTAGAGGCTGCAGATTTTAGAGACTTGCTGAATAGAATCAACTTTGGGTTTGTGTTTAGTTTGGGAGGTGTTTGTGGTGAAGGGTGGAGTTTGCGATTGGTTATATATATGAGCCAAGTCCAAGATCGATGTCACACCAAATTTTACACTCCATATTGATGTCTACCCCAGCAGACAAACATTATTAAATTCAATATATGCCACTCACCAGAGACATGGCTCCTCAATTCTGTTGAGAAATGAGTATCTCCCTCTTTCTTACTTCCCTTGCTCCTTTGCAAGCTCTTTTTTTGGCCTGTTATAGTAATTTATGCCCAGATTCTATCCAGGTGAGCCAGTTTCCTGAGATCGCTGAAGAATCGCCTTGATGAGAAAAGCTGCAGACCATTTTATCACATCATGTTTAGCTCAGCTTAACTTAAAGCAGGGCTAAAAAGCCATAACTCCACACTGGGGCTTCCCGAACCCCTCTCACTCTATGATGAAGCACCACACACCCACCTCTCGGCCTCCTTTCCTGAGGGACACGCCCCAAAACAGCCAATATTTCTCATTTCAAATTCTACGTAAGCTTCCTGCAGCCCCTTGATATATAGGAGCTATGAAGATACAGGACTTTAATGCTTTTGAAACATACATTTATACTTATTATCCTGAATAAAAAGCAACAAGTTATCAACTATTTTGTTCTCGGAGTTGATCTGCCAGCCTATAACCAGTTTCTAAATGCTCCTAGATGTACTGTACCTCCTCAAGTCACACTGTGGTAAGCAAATGAAATGCATGACACAGTTTTACATAACATTCATATGCAAAAAGATGAATGCATCTCTTCCAAACACATACTAGGCTGTTCTAATAAAACACTGGGGAATTTAAATGTATTA
The DNA here is from genome assembly GCF_001698545.2 of Rhinopithecus bieti. NCBI lineage: Eukaryota > Metazoa > Chordata > Mammalia > Primates > Cercopithecidae > Rhinopithecus > Rhinopithecus bieti. Next base: position 2,219,727 of record NW_016803982.1, read on the forward strand.
CACAATAGCAATTCCAAATCCAATAAAAAAGAAAAATGGATACATTGTCTTGAACTAATAAGCAAAATAGACTTTAAAATTTTAGTACTATTTTGTATAAAACAAGAGTTGTTTTTTTTTTTTTCTTCATCTCCCACAATAGAGTACAAAGAATGACAAATTGTTTGATTCTGCATAAAGCTTGGAAATAGAGTATTAATCTTAGGTTGATGTAAAATATATCATATAATGTAAAAGACTGTATATGGTTACAAAACCTGAATACTTTTGTAGTGTCATGCTCACAGGGGTACAAAATGTGATGAGTAAACAGTCATGTTATTTTTCAAAAAGAAGTGATAGGTTCCTTTCCCAGCCATATGGGAAATTAGTTTTGGAGGGAGTGTTAAAACATACCCCAAATCTGCCTCCAGACATAGCCAACCACCCAATCTTTGCTCTTTGCTGGGTTTTATTTTGGCTTTGTTTGTTTTTGTTGTGTTATGTTTCCTGAGCATCATTCTACACGTTCTCTATTTTCATAATCGTTACTATCTATCTTCTGTTATCAGGCAAGCAAATTATGCTATATACTGGATCAAATGGAAGAAAATATTAATTTTGACCCCTGTCTCACGGCATAAGTGAAAATCAATTCCTGTTAGATTATAGATCCAAATGTGAGAGGTAAAATTTAAAGTTCTAGAAGACATCATAAGAGAATATTTATATGATGTTGAAGTAGACCAGATTTCTTAAATAAGTGCTAAAACCACTAACCGTAAAGAAAAATATTAATACTTAACTATATTAAAATTAGATACTTCTGTATATGAAGAGTCAATTTAAGGGTAAATTTAAAAATATAAGCAGGAGAAGGTATTTTCAATACATATCACTGCCAAAGGACTTAAATCCTGCCTATTTAAAGTATCAATAAAAAGGGAAAAAAATAAGTAGTAGAAAGTTGAACCAAAGGCTTAAATAGACACCTCACAAGAGAGAAGTCACCAAGAAACATGAAAAGGTGTTCAACCTCATTAGGAAAATGAAAATTAGAACTTCAATAAGATGCCACTCCACACTTGTTAGAATGAGTAAAATTCCAAAGGACCGAGAATACCAAATATTGACAAGAACATTGAGTAACTGGAACTCTCATGTAATGTTGGTGGGATTCTATAATATAGCTTCTTTTGAAGACTCTTAGATAGTATATGACCGTGTGTGTAGCTCTAGGATCTAGCAATTCCACCTCTGGGAATGTGTATACATGTGCAATAAATGACATGTCCATCAACATTAGAATAAATTATAAAATTGTTGTATATTCATACAGTAGAATACAACAATGAAAACATGCTACATTCAACTATGTTGATGATCTCAAAAACAAAAGTAGATGTACACACAAAATTACATGCTAATCAATTGCAAAGACAAGCAAAGTTACCTGTGGCATTAGAAATCAGGATTGTGGTTACCTTTGCGAGAATAGTGACTAAAAGGGAGTATGAGGTGGGGGCATGGTGGCTCACACCTGTAATCCCAACACTTTGGGAAGCCAAGATGGAAGAATCACTTGAGCCCAGGAGTTCAAGACCAGCCTGGGCAACACAGTGAGACCTCACCTCTACAAAATAACAATAACTAAAAATAAAATAAAAGGGAGTATGAGGAGGGCTCTGGTTGCTAACATTCTGCTTTTTTACATAAGTCGTAGGCACATGGATGTATTCCCTTTATGAAAATTCATCAAACTGGGCTCTTAAAGCCTGGCTACTTTTCTATATATACACTATACTTCGAAAAAATCTTTTATTAACATATTAAGAATGGCATGGCAACTATGAGCGCTCCTGGGTTGTCAATCCTCCCACCTCAGCTTCCTGAGTAGCTGGAACTAAGGAATACATCACCATGCTCATATTTAAAACGAACAAGGTTGATTCCCACAACTGCAGACTAATTATATTGATATTTGATTTCAGGGGAAAAATAGTAAATCGGGTGAAAATCGCTTCTATGTCATAAAATGCCTTTAAGCCAAGCTATTTTCTAATAGAGCTTGTATATGTTTCTATAGACCATCCCATTTTGGATGGCATTATAACGCCAAAACCAGCTAATTTTAAGAAAACAAATTAAATTAGTTAAGCTATTTTTCTGATACAGCTTGTGTATGTTTCTATATACTGCGCCATTTTAATAGAATTATGAAGCCAAAAGCTAGTAATAGTAAGGAAAAGAATTAAATGAGAATTAATTTATACAACAGGGTGCAATTAATTCTAAACTGCTATAATATATTAACTCACCAGGAATGAACATCAGGAGTAACCCAGACCTGCTGGGAGAGTGAGGGTGTCAGAATGCCACAGTCAGTTTTATGCCTGCCAAGTCTGTATCATTGCTAATCAAACTCAAATACAGTTACTTTGAATATCTGCTCCATTTTCTCCATGTTTCTTTCTTTTATTAGTTGCAGGATAACTAGTAAAAAAAAAAAAGATGCAGTTGTCAAATGAGGTATCTCATACCTTTTGTGATGTAAAATTTTCAGGAAGGAAAATTTAGGACACATTACTCAGGATAGTTGATTGTCTTAGATTGGAGATAAGGGAACACCGTAGCCTCACCCCTCTCTTTCTTACTAAGAAAAACACAGATAACCAATAGAATATTGGATGGGAGACTTAAATAGGACTTCACAAAAGACATGGTGGAGGTGTAATGGCTGCAGTATTCAAGCATTCCCAGGAAAGGGACATTTAGAAGCAGCGGGACTAGGCAAGAGGTTAGACCAGGGCCAATGAAGGAAGCCGCACCTAAGAATGTAGCCTATGGACTTTAGATGATGTATGATGTTGACAGCTTTCTTTTTTGTGTTTCTAATTTCCTTATACCGTCCTCAAGCCTCCACTGGGGAAGTGGGGTAGTAAGAAAGCTGCTACAGAGTGGAGACAACCAGAAGCAGCAGCTTGACAGGAATCGAGCCAGTTGGACAGTTGCAGCTGCAGAAAGCAAGCCAGTCCTGAGGCCCCTCAGCAGACTGTAGGGGGAGAGAGGGTGGCTTCCCCACTGTGACGGTTAATACCGCGTGTCCACTTGATTGGACTGAAGGATGCAAAGTGTTGATGCTGGGTGTGTCTATGAGGGTGTTGCCAAAGGAGATTAACATTTGAGTCAGCGGGCTGGGGAAGGCAGACCCACCCTTACTCTGGGTGGGCACCATCTAAGCAGCTGTGAGCAAATATAAAGCAGGCAGAAAAACATGAAAAGACGAGACTGGCCTAGCCTCCCAGCCTACATCTTTGTCCCATGCTGGATGCTTCCTGCCCTGGAACATTGGACTCCAAGTTCTTCAGTTTTGGAACTCGGACTGGCTCTTGTTGCTCCTCAGCCTGCAGGTGGCCTATTGTGGGACCTTGTGATTGTGTAAGTTAATACTTAATAAACTCCCCTTTGTATATCTATATCTATCCTATTAGTTCTGTCCCTCTAGAGAACCCTGACTAATCTACCTACCCTATGGGACAGAGCTCATATTTGACTCTCCACATATTAAACAGAAGCATTTAGAGAGGTGGGGTCTACATATGGAAAGAATCTTGCACACAGTAGGTACCCCAAAATAAGTAGCTATTATTATTATCATCCAGTTTATGCTACAAAAGCATCAGGAAAGCCTCTACAATACTGTTGAAAATCAAACAGTCTATGGCTAGTTAGGAACTGGTCTGTACAGCAGGTGAGTGGTGGGCGAGCAAACGTTACCATCTGAGCCCCACCTCCTGAGAGATCAGTGGCAGCATTTGATTCTCACAGGAGCGCCAGCCCTATCGTGAACTGCGCATGTGAAGGATCTATTCTGTGCCCTCCTTATGAGAATCTAATCCATCTCCCCACTGCCCCTGTCTGTGGAAAAATTGTCTTCCAGGAAATCAGTCCCTGGTGCCAAAAAGGTTTAGGACCACTGGTCTACAGGAACATACACAATCTCTATTAGAAAAATAACTTGAATTCGAGGTACCCTGCAATACGGAAATTATGATATCACAACTATAGAAAGTCACTGTTTGAAAAGTAAGACATTAGTACAAAAGTAATGATTTCTAAGAAATGTTTGGAAGATTTTGTCAGTAAAGAAAATGCAGATAGAGACTGGGAAGAATAGAAGAAGATTCACCTACATATAGTCAGGGTTGTGGAAAATTGTATGTCATTAGAGATTCTGCTCAATGAATTTTCTTTCATGTTCATTTTCCCTTCATAGGAGGGATGCAAGTGTCAAATGAAGTATGTGATATCTTTTGCACTGTGAAACTGTCAGGAAAGAAATTTAAGATGTGTTACCAAAGCGCATAAAATTCAAGCTTTTAGGCCAGGCACAGTGGCTCGCGCCTATAATCCCAGCACTTTGGGATTCTGAGGCAGGCAGATCACCTTACGTCGGGAGTTTGAGACCAGCCTGACCAACATGGAGAAACCCTGTCTCTACTAAAAATACAAAATTAGCCAGGTGTGTTGGCGCATGCCTGTAGTCCCAGCTACTCAGGAGGCTGAGGCAGGAGAATTGCTTGAATCTATGAGGTGGAGGTTGCAGTGAGCCGAGATCGTGCCATTGCACTCCAGCCTGGGCAACAAGAGCAAAACTGAATCTCAAAAAAAAAAAAAAAA
>NW_016803982.1:2224406-2271869 GCF_001698545.2 Rhinopithecus bieti
CCTGTAATCCCAGCACTTTGGGAGGCCAAGGCAGGTGGATCACAAGGTCAGGAGATCGAGACCATCCTGGCTAACACGGTGAAACCCCATCTCTACTAAAAATACGAAAAAAATTAGTTGGGCGTGGTGGCGGGCCCCTGTAGTCCCAGCTACACGGGAGGCCAAGGCAGGAGAAAGGCATGAACCCAGGAGGTGGAGCTTGCAGTGAACTGAGGTCGAGCCACTGCACTCCAGCTTGGGAGACAGAGCGAAACTCCATCTCAAAAAAAAAAAAAAAAAAAAAAAAAAAAAAAAAAAAAAAATCAAGCTTTTAATAGATCTACTAAAGTATAAAATTTCATCCATGCAGACACAAATACCGTATTTTACATATGGCATATTATTCATTGTTATGGAGTAAAATAGATACATTAAACAACACAAGGTCATGGACACAAGATGAGTAAAAATACATACAATATACTACATGGTGCTTAAGAGGTGAGCTCTATATAAGATACACAAAATGAGGAACAATTCTGGTGAGCTGCACTCACCTGTACTTAGATGAGCTCTACAGGACAGCAGAGGCAATGAGAGGTGTCTTAGTCCATTTGTGTTGCTATAATAGAATACCTGAGACTGTGTAATTTATAATGAACAAAAATTTATTGGCTCATGTTTCTGGAGACTGGGAAGTCCAAGATGAAGGGGCGGGCATTTGGTGAGGGTCTTCCGGCTGCATCATTCATGGCAGAAGGCAACAGAATGAGAAAATGAAAAGGAGGCCAAAGTCATCCTTTTATAAGGAACCTACTCCTATAATAACAGCATTAATACACTCAGGAGGTCACAGCCTTCATGGCTAATCACTTCTCATTAGGACCCACCTCCCAACATTGTTGCATTAGGAATAAAGTTTCCAACACATGCTTTTTGGGGGATATATTCAAATTATAGCAAGAGATTACTGTCCAGCTTGATGGCAGGGCAAAGCTAGTAAATGTGGCTAGATGAGGCTGACACTTATAACTGGGAAGCATATAATGAATGCTTAAAACATTGGGGATGGGGCAAATGAGTAAGTCTAGAGGAGCTGACTGGAGGTACCATCCAAGTGAGAAATATCAGCATTAAGGGTGAGCTCAGTTTCCATCTTTTTTTACCTGATCCATGAAAGCAATGTGGATTTGTAAAACCAACCCAAGCAAAAAATGTATTGATATGGCTTGAGTTGGAGTCTTTTCAAGAGTTCCCTGTGTCATCTGGCACCATTGAAAGCCTCATGTTGGAGTGGGGTGCACTCCTCCATTAGCGGCACAGGTGATGAGCATGCAGTGAGGTCTGCTCTGCTGCGAAGGTCAGTGACGTGCTGAGCTACACAAGATGCCCATGTCTGTAGCGCAGGCTCCAACATGTATCCTTAGGCACGTGTGGGGCCCTTCTTTCTATACACTGAGGTGTTGCACTGCCTGCCCACTGAGATGCTTCATGTCAAATCAACATCTCCTTCATTAAACTGCCTGGGAGCCCTGTTTTCCACACTCATGATTTACGTCACTACCTCTTTAATGAAAGGTCCACTATAGCTCATGGAATCCTGCATCATGCTTTCTGTGAACAAATTACTTGGGGTAGGCCAGTCTCTTGAAATTCTTACTTAGCAGTGATTTGTCCAAGTGCCTTTTAAAATATTTCTAAAATATTCATTGGTAACATGTTTTTAAATAATCAGCCTATATAAATCCCTCACTGACTCATTATTATAATAGTACTTATTATGGCAATTTCTAATTTGTCTCCTGAGATAATTTTAGTTTTCATATTTCTATTCTAAATATTGTGAATAGCACCTATGATCATCATTCTGTACTGTGGCCTTTATTACACACAACACAAAAAATTACACACAGACCTTCAAGCAAATCCAGAGTTTAGAAAAGCAAACTAAAAACATTCCTTTTATTTGCTAGAACAGTCTAGGTCTGAGAGAGAGAGAGAGAGAGAGAGAGAGAGAGAGAGAGAGAGATAGAAACTTCAGATAAGTTCTCACCCATAGGAATTTGTTCTGGGGTTGCACCAGGTTGGCCTACATCCCTGAAGATACAGAAAGCAAAGGAAGAATTTGCCTCTAAGTATTAAGAGTGCATTTTTGTTTGAATAGTTCTGAGTTTGGGATAGAAACAATGATAGCACAAGCAGTAATCTGTAATAGTAAAGATTAAAATAAAGAGGTATTGGACTCTTACTTAGTTTTAGCTCTGGTTCATTCAACAAGTATTTCCTAGAAATCTTTGTGTCTGGGCTAAGCATAAGGACTTCAAAATGAATGAAGCCTAATCTCCACCCTTCAGAGAATAACAAGACAGTGGGGGTAAGAAGGGACAGCAGACATATAGACTTTATGGTTGCACAGGAAGCCTAAGTGTACATGTACATTGCTTAGTGTAAATTAATTGCAATGCAATGAGAATAGAGTGAAGAGAAGCAAGCTTCTATGGCACCAACTTTATACTGTTTTTATCAAATAGCCATAATCCATACTTAATTACAGCTGGATAGGCTACAGAATTTACAACCAGTCCATATGATCCTATTCAAGATGGCAGACTGAGTGCAGACATGTACGCCCACTTCTTCCCAAGACTTCCTTAAGATGCTAATAAAGCAATGTGATTTTTATTAACTATGTACTCCCAAATTAATTAAATATGGGAGGGGCAGGCAGCCTAAAACAAGAGATAAAACAAATTTCTAGGAGACAGAAATAGGTGCAGAGAAGGCTACAGCTGAGGAGGAAGCCAGACTCTGGTGGGACCTCAGTACAACTCTGTCAGGATGATAGAGGTGGCAGAGGGCAGGGTGGGAGGGATGTTAACTAATAGTCTACATCTGAAATGCCTGAAGCCCACAACTCCATATACAGATTGTCCTGCAAGACAGATGTTTAATCATGAAGAAAGCAGCAAGTTTTTTTTCTCTAAAGAAATAGACAAACTATCAAGTGATAATTATAATACTTAATGTAGGGTTTTGATATCCTGGAGCACAGCCCCCCACATTCCAGCATTAGGGTAATCCTAAGTTTAATCACTAGGTCCTCTAAAATAAAATCCTGCTACTTTACAAATGCCACCAGGGAAACCTCAGTCTGAATACGACTGGGAAAGCAAGAACCACCAAAAATCTGAGGAAGGCCTGCAGCATGACAATGACCATGACAAATTATGCAGAAAAGCTAATCCCAGGAGGAAAGGAGGGGGACTTGCAAAAATGGCTAGTTGATGAGAATTAATATTAATATGAGAGTTGATATGATGATGTATTAGATCCAGAGAAGCAAGAGGAGAAGAGGAGCAAAAGAGGAAGGAGAAGGATAGGAAGAGAGAAGGACGTCTCATGAAAAAAGAACAATTACTTCAAAATCATGCTGCTTTTTAATTCTCATATTAATCGCCTTCTATCTGGACCATGCCTACTTCTGCTTTGTTTGCTTTAGTGGAGAATAAGAAGCTGAATCAATTTGAACATTTTTCCTTAAGCTGTATGGGAATCGTGACACTGGAACCAGAGAAGGAAGTGTAATCAAAAGAAGCTGCTCGGTTCTCAATTTTCAGTAAGCAATGTTTGTATAATCATCTTAACAGAAATTCTGCATGTTCATTCAACACATGTTTATTGACTCCCTACTATGTGCCAGGCTTGTGTAGGCACATGGACTACATCAGTGAACAAGACAGGAAACAAACAAGCCTTCCCATTGTACGTACGCTACATTCTAGAGGAGATGCATAATATATTGTAGATAATCATTAGGTAAGTTTTGTAGGGTTAAGTACATTGGGGAAATGCTACAACAGGCAAAGAGGGATAGGGCGTGAGTTGTGAAGCAAGCTGCATAGGGGCCAATGAAAGTAGGTGAAAAGATGTCATCCGAGGAAGACTTGAATGTGGCGAGGAGGTAGCCATCTGAAGGCCATGAACCGCCTTTTCATGAGAACGTTATTTGCCTACCAAAAAGGTAAAGGAGTCTGTCCCGGAGCAAATGAGTGAGAGAGTGGGAAGGTGGGAGGGAAGTTGAGTGGGAGGAGGTGGGTGGGTTGTGTGGGACTTTACAGATCCTTAGACGGACTTTGGCTTTCACTTTGAGTGAATGGTGGACATTGCAGGGAATGGGGCCAGATGAGCAATGTGATCTCTAACACCATTCAGGCTGCTGCAATGAGAACAAGTTAGAAGTGGCAAAGGTGGAAGCACAGAGACCAGTTAGGAGGCTGTTGCAGTTTATTGTTTTTTAATCATTCTATATCCAAACACAGGAGGCTTAATCCATGTTAAAACTCAGATCGTCAACGTTAGCAGCCTGGGAATATTAAAGTCAATGCAGAACTCAAAAAGGTGGGAGCTCGGGATGGGGCGGAGAAGACTGGGATCAGTCAGTGCCTTTAAAAGACACTGCCTTTCATTATCAGCTCTTTTATGCTCTCCAGTTTTTAAACTAGATATATGGATAATCAATTTTTAAATTGTAGGTTAAATATGCCAATTTCAGTCTAGAAAGTAGTCAAGATAAATACCGTATCACTTATATTCAAATTGCTTCTTGTTGGCATTTGGGGCAGAACTTACTCCCTCATAGTGGCTCTCTAAATTATTTTAAAACATCTATTTTATCATCTCTTTCAGTCATATGAACATTTTCTGCCGTCTTCATTTACACATCTGCAGCACCCAGTATTATCACCTCCTGTCATATTAAACAGAATATATCACTCAAGAAATAAATAAATAAATAAATAAACAGCCAACATTATGGTGCAAGACAAGGAGGTTGCTGGATTTAAACATTCAGCATGGGGAATGGTAGGAAAAACTGCAGAAGATTCCAGGCTCTGCCACTTAAGAAGGATGTGTCTCGGAACAGATATTCCTGAGCACCTTTCCTGAATACCCCTGAGAAGTGGTACAACTGGCCCAAGATAAGTGTTGAAACTGAGGGTTGTTTTGAGTGCTTAATAAGTCAATAGATGTGGAACACTTTGTAAAATAAAAGGTGCTAAATATTTTTAGTATTATATAGTTGATATTTCATAATAATTAATCATTAATGCTTTGCACAGTGCTCCACAAATTCTACATATTTTACTTTGTCTTCATTCCTTATAATAATTGTTAGTGAAGGTGTGCTATTAAGTAAAACAGCAACTACCCTGAACTTTGATTCAGATGTGACAGGTGGCTGGTCCCATAAATCACTTTGTGATACTTCAAATCTAATTTCTTCATCTTCTAGTTTCAGGTCAACATAATTTCTATAATGAATTCTTCGGAGTCAAAGAAAACATTTTAAAGAATTTTACTCTTATCCTATGCAAAGTTGGTCTTATGAAAATGACTTTGCTTTTATCATATAACTTGCATGCTGGATTTTATCACATGGTGTTTTGGCATCTATTTGAAATTTAAAGGAAATTATTTCATTCGCCATGAAATGTCTCTGCATACATCTCATATAAGAGGCTCCCTAGAATTAAAATACATGTGTGAAAAGAATAATTGCTCCTTCCAACACCCTAGTCATTCATAATATCAGGTCACTGAATGTTTAGAAACCAAGTTGTAACTAGCTTGCAATCATATGATCTTTGGCATGGCTGACAACAGGCCTTTTAACTACACATCCTACAATAAACAAGAAAGCAGGCCTCATATGTTCCCTAAAACTTTATTATGGTGCTAACCTTTCGACAAGAAATGGCATTTTGGAAATGCCACATGCATTTTAACTCTTGTTCCAGTTACTGATGGCAAGAATGACCTTCCAACAAAGATAGAGGATAAAGAGTCTCATCATTACCCATATACTAACCACAGTCATTCGAGGTCATTACAACCCCATTTTTCACTCAGGGAAATGCCATTTTATTTGTCAAATTGCTTTAAGAAATATTACTTTCTATCACCACCAGAGAACTGGAGTGTCCTGGGAGAGTTTAAGTTATAAAGTCCTATAGGGACTTTATTTCCGGTATCTTCCTGGATCTCTTTTGTTAAATTTTCTCTTTTCAGGTTGATCAGCAGGAATTGCTCTAAATGTCCAAGCCCAGATTCATATACGAGTGAAGGAAGAATGGAGAATTTTTTTTTCTCCTCAAATATATCTTTGAAATATCTGCTGAGATTCTAAAAAGAGGGAAAATCTTCTTGTCTATTCTAGTCTGAAGAACACAAGAAAATCTACTCCCCTGGACCATGCAGATTGGTAAGGATATAATTAGCATAATGAATAGGTTCAAAAGACTCTTGCTGAATCATTCAAATTAGCCAAATCAACTCTGACCACTAAACCGGATGATAGTTGAAGCTTCTAATGTGGTCAGCGTTCGGAACTGCGAAGGGTTCAAGTCCAAGGGCCCCGTTTTAATAAACGCTCTAGCAAATGCATTTATGTTTTATTCATCAAACACCAATTGAGATGTAAATATTTATGTCAACCATGACCATAGGTTGTAGGAACAACAGTGAACGAGACACCAAGTCATTGCCAAGTCAGTTCCCATTCCTGATGGGGCGTAGAGATCAATAAAGGAGAGCAAGGGGCTTTGGGGTGTTTTGTGTTAGGGGATGTTGTCATTTTACACATGGTGGTCACAGATGTACTCTGTGTACTTCAGTAAAGACCCAAAGGAAGGGAGAAAGTTAGCCATGTGAATGATGAATTCAGAGCAGACATCTCTCTTGCCTCCTTACTTGTTTTTAAAAGCAAAGTTTCTGTCACTTTTGTTTACATTATTTTGATATGGAAAATAGAGGATAAGCTAAAACAATTATTTTTCTTCTACTGCATCCATTTTTAACTTTCAGAAGCTAATTGCCTATTTCCATCTTCTCACTTCTGCTAAGTCACCTTATGATTCATCACACACAGAAAACGTCAATGACAATCTCAGTCCTTGAGAGGACAGGCCGTTAGGATCAACTCAGCAACTGTGTGCTGTGCTCCAACGAAAGGCTGGATGAGAAATGCATGAGTGGGACATGAGAACTTACTGCATTTTCTTCATGCTTTCCTTGAAGCCTCTTGCCATAGATGATCCATTTAATTAAATCTCCACACTACACATGCATCATAGAACCAGGGATGACAGCCAGCAACACTTCTAGGGGCCAGGACAAGTTTTCATTTCTTTTAAAATGAGAAGAAAAAAATGAAATTTGAGTTTTTTCCAAGAGTCTTCATTTGGACACTTAGTTCTGATTTCGTGGTCCTCTTCCTTTCTAATGGAAGCATTTAGGATACAGCCATCTTTCCAGTTACAATTTTAACTGCATCCCATGAGTTCTGTTCTGTAACACTGGTGCTATCATTCGCTTCCAGATATTTTTAGATTTTCATAATGGACTCTGCTTTGACCCTTGAGATACTTAAAATTGTATTTTAAAATTTTAAATTATGGATAAGGATTAATATTTTATATGGCTTTCTAATTTGATTGCACTGTGGTATGACTACACTGAGGAAACATGGTATGTTTGATATTAGTTTTTGGCATTTATTAAAATTTGCTCTAGTGTCACTATTTAGGAAATTGCTTAATGTGTCATGAACATTCAAGAATTCTTTACATGTTGGGAACAAGGATGTGTATCCATTATATCAAGCTTTCAAATTTTAATCTCCTATATCCTGTCTAATATTTTTGTTTATACTATGCATTACTGAGCACGGCATGTCAAATCCCTCATCATGACTGTAGATCTGTCCATTTCCAAATGTAATTTAAAATGTTTGCATCATATAGATCCAAGTGGTAACATGGGGGAACACAGGTTTAGAATTCTAGTATCTTACTAGAAATTTTTCTTTTTTTCTCTTTGTATAGTGATTGTCTCTATCCTAAATTTTGTTTTATCATTAAAGTCTGTGTGGTCTGGCATTAATGCTGCCAGTCACTCCAGCTTTCTTTTGGTTTATATTTTCCTGAAATACTGTTCTCAGTTTCAACTCAACTTTTTCCTATTCCATATTTTAGGATTAATTCTCACAAATAGCAGTCATAGTTAACTCAAAACAAAACTATTATTCCCTGGTTATTCTGTGCCAAGTACAGTTCTAGGCAAAGGGAGAACAGAAGTGAACTAAACAAAGTCCCTGCAATCAAGGAGTTTACAGTCTACAGGGGGCAGTGAGGGCAGGAGAGGAAGAAAGACAATAACAAGGTAATACAAGAGGTATGAAGAAAAACAAATTAGAGTAAGAGGGTATGGGGGAGTGGGAAGGAGTACTGTTTTGTGGAGGGTAGTCAGTGAAGAATTTGCAGATACAGTGGTATTTGAGAAGCCAGGGAAATCAGGGAGCAAGCCAGGGAAATACCTAGGAAAACAGATCCCAGGCTTATGGAAGAGCTGGGGAACAAGCCCACAGTGAAAAGCAGGCTTGGGCACACTTGGAGATAGCAGGCGGCCAATCCCACTTCTGTAAGTAGAGTGAAGAGTCACAGGGAGAGCACAGGAGAGGAGGTCAGTCTGGGGTGGACCAGTGAGATGGAGGGATAGCGCCCAAAAGGGCCTGAGGTGACAATAAGGATGCTGGACTTTCCTCTGACTAAAATGGAGTGTACGAGTGACCAGATCTGATTTCCATTGAAGAACAGATTATGACAATATTCCAGGTGAGAAACTTGTATGGATGGCAGAGCAGGGGTGGGCAGCACTGAAAGTAGGGAACCATGGTCAGATTCTAAATGTATCTCGAAGGCAGAACCAAGATGATTTGCTGTTGGGTTGGATGTAAGATGTGATGGAAAGGGCACATCAAGGATGATTCCAAGGTGATGAGAAGAATTGAATAGCCATTTTCCGAGATGCAAGACTACAGGAGGAGCAAGTTTAAGAAGAAAACCTGGAGTATGATTTGGAAATCTTGTTGGGTTGACAGGAGGCTTACAAACCAACACCTCAATTCCAGTTTTGGGTTTGAAACCAAAGGCTTCTAGGGTCAAGCAGAGAGATCAACCATCACCTTTCCTACTAAAGATATTTGGAGAATATGGCTTCATTGTGAAAGTCAGTTGGGCTGGTTCTCTCTCTCTCTCTCTGTATGTGTGTGTGTGTGTGTTTCTCTGTCTCTCTACCTCCACCTTCCAGTCCAGACCTTAGAAGAGCACACCCAAGGAAAAGTTGAAATCTAAGGGAAGACATACTTCCCCAGTATTTCTGCCTCGTACAGATCCAAGGCAGAGAGAGAAGAAAAAAGTGGATTTCCAGGCTTTGCAACATTTTATTAGATTAGTTAGACTCACTCAAGAACTCCTGAGCCACTGGTTATGGGAAGAAGCCATAAGCACTAGGGCCAAAGGCCAGGAACATTACTGCAGCAGGCATCTTGACATGGACACATGAAGAACCGGGAAATAAGTTTTGTTTCCTAAGTTTGAAATGACCATCACACACCCAAGTGCAACATATTTACAGATTTTGTTTAACCAATCTGATTCTCTCTTTGAAAAATAGTGAGTTTGTTTACATAGATCATAATTATTGAAATTTTAATTTCTATAATATTTTGTTATTTCTGTTTATTATGCTTTTACCTGCCCCTTTCATTTTCTCTTCTCTATATTACATTGGCCAAGTTCTCTTTCTTTCTTTTTTTAACCTCCAATGACCTGGAAGTTTTATTTTTTAGTGTTACATTTAACAACCCACACACCTCACTAACAAATATCTCTGATCATCAGAGAAATGCAAATCAAAACCACAATGAGATGCTATCTCACACCAGTCAGAATGGCTATTATTAAAAAGTGAAAAAATAACAGATGCTGGCAAGGTTGAGGAGAAAAAGGAATGCTTTTACACTGTTGGTGGGAGTGTAAATTAGTTCAACCATTGTGGAAGACAGTGTGGCAGTTCCTCAAAGATCTAGAAGCAGAAATACCATTTGACCCAGCAATCCCATTACTGGGCATATACTGAAAGAAATACAAATCATTCTATTATAAAGATACATGCACGTATATGTCCATGCAGCACTATTCACAATGGCTATCAATCTAAATGCCCATCAGTGATAGACTGGATAAAGAAAATGTGGTACATACACAACATGGAATACTATGCAGCCATAAAACAGAATGAGATCATGTCCTTTGCAGGGACGTGGATGGAGTCAGAAGCCATTATCCTCAGCAAACTATTGCAGGAACAGAAAACCAAACACCGTGTGTTCTTACTTGTAAGTGGGAGCTGATTGATGAGAACACATGGACACACAGTGGGGAAAAACACACACTGAGGCCACACACTGAGGTGGGGGTTATGGGAAGAGAGAGAATCAGAAAGAATAGCTAGTGGATGCTGGGCTTAACACCTAGGTGATGGGATGATCTATGCAGCAAAACGCCATGGCACATATTTACCTATGTAACAAACCTGTANCAGCCATAAAACAGAATGAGATCATGTCCTTTGCAGGGACGTGGATGGAGTCAGAAGCCATTATCCTCAGCAAACTATTGCAGGAACAGAAAACCAAACACCGTGTGTTCTTACTTGTAAGTGGGAGCTGATTGATGAGAACACATGGACACACAGTGGGGAAAACACACACTGAGGCCACACACTGAGGTGGGGTTATGGGAAGAGAGAGAATCAGAAAGAATAGCTAGTGGATGCTGGGCTTAACACCTAGGTGATGGGATGATCTATGCAGCAAAACGCCATGGCACATATTTACCTATGTAACAAACCTGTACATCCTGCACATGTACCCCTGAACTTAAAATAAAAGCTGAAGAAAAGAAAAGAAAACAAAATCTAATCAGTAGTTCAATTCTAGTCAGAATGGCTGCAAGAAACTTTTAACTTTGATTATCTGTTTCTGATCTTATATATTATTACTGCCAGCAATTTACCTCTATCTTTTTCCCATAATCTGAATCTGTTATTCTTATTTTTGTTGTTCTGTGCATTTATTATTTGGTTAGATTTCCCATACACTTGTCTTTTCCCTGCACCTCACCACTGGTTTTTGCAGCTCACTTAACTTTCTTCTTCCTGAAATATATTCTTCAGAAGACTTTTTTAAAGTCTGCCTGAAAATATCTTTATTTTTCCTTTGTTCTTGAATGATAGGCTAGCTATGCAGCATGACAGTTACTTTCTCTCAATACCCTGACAATTCTAGTGCTTTTAGTTTTTATTTTTGCTACTGAGAAGTGAACTGTCAATCTAGTTGACAATCTGTTTTTGCTTTTTTTTTTATTATTATTTTTCTGAGACAAGGTCTCTATTTCTCAGGCTGGAGTGCAATTGTGTGATCTCGGCTCACTGCAGCCTCCACCTCCTGGGTTCCAGCGATACTCCCGCCTCAGCCTCTCAGGTAGCTGGGATTACAAATACATGCCACCATGCCTGCTTAATTTTTGTAGTTTTAGTAGAGACCAGGTTTCACCATTTTGGCCAGGCTGGTCTCAAACTCCTGACCTCAGGTGATCCACTCGCCTCAGCCTCATAAAGTGTTAGGATTACAGTCCTGAGCCACTGTGCCTAGCCTCATCTGTTCTTTTCTCTGAATTTAAGATTTGGGGGGTTTATTTGTTCTAATCTTCAATTTCACTCTGATATATCAAAGAATACTTTCACTTTTATTCACTCTGCTTGATAGTCTCTGGATTTTCTAATGTACACATTCATCTCTCTCATCAATTCTGGAAAACTATTAACCATATTTTTTCCAAGTATCATTTCTTCTCCCACTCTTCCTATCTTCTCTTTCTCCTCTCTCCTCTTGACATATGTTGGAGCCTCTTGTTCCTTTCCTCCAGGCCTATTCATCTGTTTCTTATTTCCTATCGTTTTATCACACTTTGCCACATTTTGCATTCCTTCAAACCAATCTTCCAGTTCACGAATTGTCTCCCTAATTGGCCTTAAATACTAATGAGTCCTAAAATTATGTGTCAGACAATTGTCACTGGAGTCAGACATTGCCTCTGAACTTGAATCCCCCATAACCAACAACTAACCTGACATCTCCACTTGGACATGTAATTAACATATCAAGCTTTCATGTCCAGAAATAAACTCTTGAACTGCCCTATACACCCTGGCCCCTCCCACATCTTTCTTCTCTCATTGAATGGCAACTCCAACTTTCTAATTGCTCAGGCCAAAAACCCGGAGTGGTTGTACATTTAAGTCTTAATCCATCTTGAGTTAATTTTTATATAATAGTGAGAAATAGGAGTCCAGTGTCATTCTTCTGCACATAGCCAGCCAGTTACCCCAGCACCTAGAAAACCCCATAGTCAACTTTATCAAAGATCAGATGGTTGTAGATGTGCAGCTTTATTTCTGGGTTCTCCATCCTGTTCCATTGGTCTATGTGCCTGTTTTGTACCAGTGCAATGCTGTTTTGATTACAGTAGCCTTGTAGCATAGTTTAAACTTGGGTAGTATGATACCTCCAGCTTTGTTCTTTTTGCTTAGAATTGCTTTGTCTATTTGGGCTCTTTCTTGGTGACATATGAATTATAGAATAGTTTTTCCTAATTCTGTGAAAAATGACATTACTAGTTTGATGGGAATAGTGTTAAATCTTTAGATTGCTTTGGGAAGTATGGCCGTTTAATGATGATTCTTCCAATCTATGAGCATGGGACATTTTCTATTTGTCTGCATCATCTATGATTTCTTTCAGCAGAATTTTGTAGTCCTCCTTGTGGAGAGCTCTTACATCCTTGGTTAGATGTATTTCCAGGTTTGTGTGTATGTGTGTTTGTGGCTATTATAAATGGGATTGCATTCTTAATTTGGGTCTCAGGTTGAACGTTATTGGGGTGTAGAAATGCTATTGATTTTTGTATATTTATTTTTGTATGCTGGATCTTTACTGAAGTTGAGTCTGTTCCGGGTTTTATCTTCCTTAGACTTGGGAGGTTGTATGTTTTCAGGAATTTGTCCATTTCCTCTGGATTTTCTAGTTTGTTAGAGGTGTTCATAATAATCTGAGAATCTTTTATATTTCTGTAGGATCAGTTGTAATTTAACCTTTGTTGTTCCTGATTGTGCTTATTTGGATCTCCTCCCTTTTTTCCTTTGTAAATCTAGATAGCAAGCTATCAATTTTATTTATCCTTTCAAAAAAGCCAGATTTTGTTTTTGTTGATTCTTTGTATTGATTTTGTGTTTCAATTTTGGTCAGTTCTGCCCTGATTTTAGTTTTTCTTTTCTTCTGCTAGCTTTGCAGTTCGTTTTTTCTTGTTTTTCTAGTTTCTTCAGGTGCAATGTTACATTGTTAATTTGAGATCTTTCTAACTTCTTGATGTAGGTGTTTATTGCTATAAACTTTCCTCTTAACACTGCTTTAGCTGCATCCCAGAGATTTTGGTATGTTGTGTCTCTGTTTTCATTTATTTCAAAGAGTTCTTAAATTTCTGCCTTAATTTAACTGTTTACCCAAAAGTCATTCAAGAGCAAGTTGTTTAATTTCTATGTAATTGTGTGGTTTTAAGAGATCTTCTTGGTATATATTTTTGTTTGTTTTGTTTTGTTTTTGTTTTTGTTTTGAGATGAAGTCTCGCTCTGTTGCCCAGGCTGGAGTGCAGTGGCGCGATCTCGGCTCACTGCAAGCTCCGCCTCTCGGGTTCATGCCATTCTCCTGCCTCAGCCTCCTGAGTAGCTGGGACTATAGGCATCCGCCATCACCCCCGGTTAATTTTTTTGTACTTTTAGTAGAGACAGGGTTTCACCGTGTTAGCCAGTGTGGTCTCCATCTCCTGACCTCGTGATCTGTCTCCCTCGGCTTCCCAAAGTGCTGGGATTACAGGTGTGAGCCACTGCGCCCGGTCTTATTTGTATTTTTATTCAAATTTATTGTATTGTATTATAAAATACAAATATGTCTGAATGTATGGTTGATATGATTTTAATTTTTGAATTTATTGAGACTTGCTTTACGACTGAGCATGTGGTCAATCTTAGAGTATGTTCCATGTGCAGATAAGGATAATATGTATTCTGTGGTTGATGGATTGAGTGTTCTGTAGATGTCTCTTAGATTCAATTCGTCAAGTGTCAAATTTAAGTCCAGAGTTTATTTGTTACTTGTTTGCCTCAATGATCTAACACTGTCAGAGGGTTTCAAGTCCCTCACTATTATTGTGTGGCTAAGTCTTTTCATAGATCTAGAAATACTTGTTTTATGAACTTGGGTGCACCAATGTTGGGTATGTATATATTTAGGATACTTATGTCATCTTCTTGGATTGAACCCTTTATCATTATGTAGTGCCATTATTTGTCCTCTTTTGAACTGTTGTTAAAGTCTATTTATCTGATATAAGAAATAACAACCCCTGCTCTTTTTTGTTTTCTGTTTGCATGATAGATCTTTCTCCAGCCTTGAGTCTGTGAGTGTTGTTATGTGTGAGATGGGTTTCTTGAATACAACAGATGAATGGATGGTGGTGGTGGTGGTGGTGTTTTTTTAATACAACTTGCCACTCTGTGCATTTTAAGTGGGGCATTAAGACTATTTACATTCAAGGTTAAATTGATATGTGAGCCTTGGATCTTATCATGAAGTTACTAGCTGGTTGTTTTGTAGTTTCTTTTGTATGTTGCTTCAAAGGGTCTGTGGATTATGTAGTTAGGTTTGATTTTTGTGGTAGCAGGTGTTGTTCCTTCATTTCCATGTTTAGAATTGCCTTAAGGATCTCTTGCAAGGCTGGTCTAATGGTGGTAAATTCTGTTAGTGATTGCTTTTCTGAGAAAGATTTTATTTCTCTTTTGCTTATGAAGCTTAATTTGGTTGCGTATGAAATTCTTGTTTGGAGTTTCTTTCTTTTTTTTTTAAAGATGCTGAAAATAGGTCCTCAGTCTCTTCCGGCTTATAGGGTTTCTGCTGAGAAGTCTGCTGTTAGCCTGATGGGGTTCCCTTTGTACATAATCTGACCTTTTTCTCTAGCTGCCTTTAAGACTTTTTCCTTAGCATTAACTTTAGACAATCTGGTGACTATATTCCCTGGTGATGTTCAGATTTTTATAGGATCTGGCAGGTGTATTTGGAGGGGTATTTCTAGCCAAAGAAATTCAAGAATACTCTTCTGGTCTTATACCTCCACCTCCACCGTCTTTTCCAGGGTTGTTGCTAATTCTTTCACATAATACCAGTTCTTTAGGCTTTAAGAAAAGTCAGTCAGCATCTGCTCTGTCTTCTCTCTTCCTTGGTACTGTCACCACCCATAGAGGCCACCCCCCAGAGATGTTGGTATTTTCACTGAAGCGGCACATTCCTTTTCAACTTCACCACGCATTCCCAGAAATTTGCTTTCTCTGGATCACCACGCATTCCCAGAAATTTGCTTTCTCTGGATCAAAATGAGGAGAGATTCTGGGGTTTTCTTATTATTATATTACATTTATGTTTTAAACAGTATTTATTCCACAATTAACTTCTTTAAAAAACCAAGTAATTAATTCTAAGCCAAGAATAACCAAGTAATTAATTCTTAGATTCTTTACTTACTCCTAAAGTTATTACAGAATGGCATACAAGACCTGAGGAAACCTGGAAAAGTATCAGTTTCTCTTTAAATTATCTTTGTCAGATGTCCAGAAAATATATGGGAACTGAATAAAGAAAGAGCTGAGAGCTGGATAAAGAAATAGTTGAGAATAGCAGAGTGACTAAGAAAGGTTCTTCAAGCTTGGCCTTTTTTTTTTATGAGACAGAGTCTCCTATGTTGCCCAAAGCTTAGCATTATTGACGTTTGTGCTGATTAATTCTGTATTGCACATGTTTAGCAGTGTCCCTGGCCTCTACCTAAGAGATGCCAGTAGCACCCACACACACCAGCTGTGATAATCAAACATATCTCCAGATGTGGCCAAATGCCCCCCGGGAAGGGTAAGAGTTGATCATCCCATTGAGAATCACTAGCCTAGAGGTTCAAAATCCATTTTCACCACTTACAATCTGAATGATGTTATCCAATATCCATTCTTTCTATCCTTACTAATAGAACCCCAAATTTGATCAGGTTTGCTATGTGCCCAGCTAAAAAAGTTAATATAGTTCTGCCTATTGAGACCTAAGCTGAAGTTTTCTGGAAGGCTTTTGTTGATCTGATCTAGGTGACACTCCTTTTCCTTTCACCCTCCCCTTTCTCTTTGCCTGAAATGCCAGCACAGTGAATGGAGCAGCAGCAGTCACGATGTGCCCATGAAGACCAAGCCATGCACTGAAGATGAGAATGTAGGAAGGTGGAAGGAAGCTAATACAAAGGCCAGCAAATCCAGCTTGCCTGTTTTATACAGCCTATAAAAGAATAGCTTTTACATGTTTTAATGGTTACAGGAAATTTTTTTAATGTATAATATTTTAAGACATAAAAAAACATGAAATTTGTATTTCATTGTCCATAAATAAAGTTTTATTGATACACAGTCATTTGTTTACATATGATCTGTGCTGCTTTTGTGCTCTAAAGGCAGAATTTAGTAATTGCAGCAGAGATGGTACAGCCCACAAAACCTAAAATACTCTCTGACCTTTAACAAAGTTTATCAACTTAGACAGAATAACATCCTTGACAACTCAACTCCAGACTTTTTGTGAGAAAAATAAGCTATTTGCTTATATAATCCACTATTTTTCAGGCTTTATGTCACTTCCAGCCAAAGGCAGTCTAATTGGTGCACAGCTAAACGAGATTTGATGAACTGGAAGAACCAAGGGCAGCGTAATGAGGACAGTGTCTGGAGGACATTCTGCAGATGTCAGGACATCTAATTTATTTCCCTATAATTTCCCAGGAATTTTAAAGCTTTTGTTGGAATAGACTGTTTCTATAAAACTGGAGAGGAGGGAAAAGATGAAAACTTTAATGAATGAATCTTTATAGAACTCAGCAGACAACTAGGTGTACAAAGCAGATAAGAAGGTGCAGTAAAATAATAATAACTCAGTGTATTAGTTATGTATTGCTGTGAAACAAATACTCCTAAGCAACAACACTTTTATCTCACATATTCTGTAACTCAGGAACCTGGCCATGGTTTAGGACTTGCATTTGCTGAATCACAGTGACAGTAGACTGGAGCCATCTCAAGGCTCAACAGGAGCCACTTCCACACTCACTCACAAGGTTGTTGCCAGAATTCAGTTCTTTGCAAGCTGTTGGGCTGAGACCCTCTGTTCCTTACAGCTATCAGCCAGAGGCTGCCCTCAGCACCTTGCTACACAGCCTCTCTGTAGGGCAGCTGGCGATGTGGCAGTGGCTTCACAAGAGTGGGCAAGGGAGGATACGAAAAGGAGGGTGACCCAGATAGAAGTCACAGCCTTGTACAACGTCACCCAGGAATGACATCCCAGCACTTCTGCTGTGTTCTGTCCATTAAAAGTGAGACACTATATCCAGTCCCCACTTGAAGGGAGGAGATTAAGCAAAGGTGTGGGTCCAGGACATACGGTCATCAGGCACCTGTCAGAAGCTCCCTGCTACACCCAACCAAGTGTTCAAATTCATGGATTGTTTTCACCTGGATTACTTTTGCTGCTAATCTTGGGACCTTCTCTGAAAAGCAAAGGAAGTGGACCCAGGCCCACGACCAAATCTTTCAAATGTCATCTCTGTGTAAAGATTTGTGCCCTAAATAGAAGGAGGTTCCTGCTCCCATCTCGCTCCAGCCGACACGTAACCATCTCTGCCCTCTCTGCTCTTGTCTTGGGAGTCCCTTATGTCAGCCAAACACCAAGAGAGCAATTCGAATCCTGTCACCTAGAATCTAAGTATTTTTGGGAAAGTGTTTCCTGTAGGTAGTTTACCCTTTATCTTTTGTCTTAAAAGTATTTGTTGCTTTTTCCACGATGTGAGTTCAGAAATGCAGGCTGGCTTGCTCGTGAGTACCTACCCGCCAGTAAAGGCAAACAAGGCTCCCTTGGCTTAGATCTTCTCGACCTGCGGTCTTTCCCACTCCCTCTCACTTTTCCTCCTTAGCCTTCCTCCTCCGAAAGAGGGCTCCCTCACTTCACATTCCCCTCTCCCAGTGGGAAGTGCTGTATGAAACAAAAAAACCCTTGCCTAGCCCTAAGACGGCTCAAGTGGCCACTTCTGACCAAATAGGCTTCAAGTTGGTGTTACAACTAAGCACCAAGAATCTGTGAATTAGACCCTTTAGCATGTGCAGTGCTGCTTTGATCTTGGCAGACAACAGCCATCATCTGAATGCCCCCTACCTCTTCTTCTAAGCGGACACTTCAGCTTCAGTCTCCCTTTGCTGAGACAAACCAAAGAGTTAATCAAACTCCTGAAATGAGTCTCAGGGAGCTGGAAACATAGCATCTTGCCCTGTCTATTCTGCAAATTTAAAAACACTGGGCTTCCAAAGAGCTGATACTTGAGGGTCTTTTAAATGCCTAGAATACTAAACGGGCTGGGGGTTTTCTGTTCTTAGGCTAAAACAGCTGAAAGAAGAAAGAAATATAAAATCCTTTATTTTCACCTTTTGGACAGATATACATTTTTCATTTAAAAGCAATAAATTGACGGATTCAAAAGGAAAATATGCATAAATTTGTACATACCCAATAATTACACTCAGTTGTTTGCAGAGCTTTTTACTTAATTCATCTTTTTCTTTTCTTTAAATGCAACACAGTGGGAGACCTTTCCTGCCTGTCCATTCAGAAGCAGGTCACTGGGGCAGCCACCAGTAGACCAGCTTGCATGAGGATGCCACTGCCCCTGGGAAAAACAGAAACAGTGAAAAAGATTTTGAGGACTGATGGGATTAAGACTTTCAGGAAGGCAATAATGCAGACACAAATTTTACCCCCAAATCTCTGGAAGAGGCAACCCAGGAGGGCAGAGGGCTCACTACCAGGTAAGGAGGGCATTGAATTTCCTGGCACTCATCCTCAGGTACAGGTTTATGATCAGCAAGGATGGAGGCTTATTAATATGAAAGTGAAGGAAGCCAGTCAGCTGTCCTCTGCAAGGAAGGACGGAAAGGGTCTATTTAAAACAAAATCATCATAAAAATGAAGAAACAAATGACAGACTGGATGTATAAATGCACAATGCCTGGACCATCTAATAAGAATAGAACTATCTCCCTAAATCTGTAGCAGCCTGCTTAGGAAACCAAGCCCCTTATCTATGATAAACAGCCCAGGAAGACAGCCTGCTAAAGCCAGCCTTGCAGGAAGCCAGTCTGCTATCTTTAGTGATAACCCAGGAAGCTGAACAATAACTTCTGTAACAAAAGACCCAAAATCTTCAGGACTTAATTAATAATTGTATTGGTCAGGAATCTCCAAAGAAATAGGACCAATAAGGACCAATACATATATTACATATATATATGTATACACACATATATATTACATATGTATTATATATACATGTATGCCTGTACATACATACGTACATATATATGTGGATATTTATTATGGAAATTGACTCATGCCACTATGCAGGCTGAGCAGTCCCATGATATGCCATCTGCAACCTGGGGAACCAAGGTCGTGGCGGTTGCATAATTCAGTCAAAAGCTGAAGGCCTAAGAACCAGGGGAGCCTGCCCCACCTGCCAACTGCTGGAGTAAGTCCTGGAATCCAAAGGCCTGAGAACCAGAAGCTCTGATGTTTAAGGGCAGGAAAAGATGGATGTCCCAGAAGAGAGAACTTCCTGTGCCCTTTTGTTCTATTTGGGCCGTCAAGAAATCAGATGATGCCCATGTGGGTGAGGGTGATCTTTTTTACTCAGTCATCTCATTCAAATGCTAATCTCTTCCAGTAAAACCCTCACAGACACACCCAGAAATAATCTATTACAAGCTATCTGGGCACCTCTTAGCCCAGTCAAGTTGACACATAAAATTAACCATCACAGTAACTGACAGCCTCCCTAATTTTTGTGCCTGCTTCTAATTTAGGACCAACCAGAGAAAGCCAACTATGGTCCCAACCAATCAGATAGGCTTCTGTGCTCCAAGGTGGCCACCCTGGGCTTCCCCAGGCCAACAGCTTCCAATAAGGGCACACCTGAAGCCATCCCTTTTGCCCACTGTAAAGCTCTCTCACTCCCCTGCCTACCTTTGAGTCTCTGCCAAATGAAAGTGATGGTGGCCAACTCCCTTGCTATGGCAAGTGCTGAATAAATCACCTTTGCTTTTCTCATGTGAGTGGCATTCAATTTTTTCTACACAGGCAACTTAAAAGGACTAAGGTGTATTTCAGGAGTCTAGCTTTTAAAATCTCCAGGAAGACATCCTTCAGGGTGAGGCCTTGGGTAGAAAACAATGTTACTCTCACTGTCACTGTAGTCCATCCTTTTCTGTGTCCCCCAAGCCTGAGGAAGCCTCAGAAGGAAACCAAAATCAAGTTAGCTCCATGAGTTCAAATGCTGATTCCTTACCTCAAGTTAGCTTCAAGCTTTTCAGGCAATCTTTGGCAAGTCTCAGAACTCCTTAGCCCCTCTTGTAACAATTCTTTTTGAGCTCTGAACATTAATTTACATGATGTATGTACTTTATTCACTTATCCTTGTTTTCATTTGTTTCTTTAGTATATTCGTGTAGGTTTATTTTTCCTCTTCAGTTAGAGAGCTCATCAACCTTTATCTATGCCTATCATCCCTACCCAATACCCTTAAAAGTGCTTCACACATGAAAGGCTTCTGATCACTAATGTTAACTGACTTTTAGAAATCTTGCGTCTTTCAAAGATTTGAAATAAATGACTCTTGTAAATATTAATACATAGACCTTTTAACAAAGGTGAATCTAAAATGGCTTGCCACTATGAATCAAATATAATTTCAGTACACATTAAATATATGCATATACTGGTTCAATGTTTTAGGTAAGGAAGAACTAGCTAAAGATATAACAGATAAAATGCTAAATCTTAGTGGCTTCAGAGAATAGATGTGTATTTTGTTCACAAACGTTATTCCCTATCAAAGGGCAGATCTCCAGTGACTCAGGGACCCAGGCTCCTTCTTCCTCACAGCTTCGTCGTCTCCATGCCAGGTTCCTCAGGTTACTACACTTGTCTGTATCAAGCCAGAGGGGAAAGACCATGGGGGGCCATACTGTGAAGTTTTTATGAGCCAAGCCAAGAGGCGTGAACACAACTCTTAGCACATTCCATCAGTCAGATCTCAGTCACATGGCCACACCTCACCACAACGGGGCTGGAAAATGATCTAACTCTGGGCTCAGAGGGAAGATAAAATGGCTTTGGTTAAGAACTAACCAGTTTCTTCCACACTCATCAAGGCAAAAAAACAAAACAAAACAAAAAAACTCTGCTGTAAAGACCTCCTTAGAAATACCACTCCCCTAACCCAAATGACTGGCTTAGTCACTGGAAAATGTGCACAGACTAAGCTCTAAATTGGATTCTTCATACATCAAAGGGTACAGTAAAGCTCCTGACAGCCCCTGCTTCTCAAACATGAAGGACAGTTCACAAGGACAACAGCAACAACAGAAAGCCCTGCTACTTCTCCCTGCCTTTTTAAGAGAGTGCTGTGCTGTAATTTTACTGCTTCTAGAAGCACTGCAGCTTTTCATGAGCCAGTGAACTAGCTAATTGGCTAGAGCAAGGACTGCATCTTGGAAGGTGGCACTTTACAAAACAAATATTAAGAAACTATGAATCTCTGGAGTATGAGCTTTCAAGGGTGAAGAGTATATCATGGGTCAACATGATACAACATGTGACAGTTAAGGACAGGGAGGAAATGACATCTTAGAAAGAGAGAAACTCAGTGAGAATGCCTACATTTGTCCCACATTGAGAGTCATTAAAACCATAAGGTCCTATATAGCTGATTTTTTTTTTTTTTTGGCCGCAATTAAAATATAAAGAGCTGATTTCTTTGACGTTCTGTGTCTGCCCTTTTTTCCCATTTATATATATATACAGCCTAAGCAAAACTGACAAAAAAAAAGTAATCGAGATTTTGGTTCTAATGTAGATCTTGATTTATTTTGACTTATTCACAGGGTCTAGTAAAATGATCCATGCCTTCCTACAGAAATGAGATGTCAAGCTGCAAACAATGCTGCCTCCCTTCAACAAGCAGCACAACCCATTCCACAGCCATCTCATCTGGTGTCCTTCAAGGGTAGTCAAGATCTCAGCCCCTTCATCAGACTGACACCTGCCAACCTTTTCGTCCATTTCTATAGGAGTCAAAGTTGAAGGCTATGCTGAACTTGAATTTTCCCTGAACTTCAGCAGAAAAGTAAGATCTACTTGCAGGTGATTCTTGCAGAAAAATAAGTCATAGACTAAAAATAGTGCAGCAATTTTTTTAATGAGAAAATGAACAAGATACGTGAACACGGCTCAGATATACCCATCTGTTTTCAATTGTAGTTGGCAGCAAATCAGTTCTCAATTTTCTGCTTGTTGTGCTTTCTAACACAGCTTCCCTTGCATTTGCCAATGACCAAAATGCACAGCAACCCTAAGTAATCTTGCTCTACCTCTTTCCCCTTCCCAGATCACAGAACATCCAGTTGAATTGCAACATTATTAGGGCAGATATTTACATATTTATAACCTTTTTTAAAGTGTGCATATGTTGTCTTTTTCTTGCATTCATCTCTTATTATTTGCTATCTTGTATTGCCAATGTCTCGTCTCTCCTCCATTAACACTGATAAATTGCAGTTGATTATAGTTTAGTTCCTTTTCTCGTGGGTTAAATGCAGTAAAATGAGCTGAAAAGTAGCAAACAAGGCCTCAGGGTGACATCAACACCCTATAATAGCTTATTTTTACCTCTAATATTTTCACAGATGATTCTGCCTGAAATTCTCCAATTTGGGGTAATGATGCTGAAAGTGTGTAATATGAGATTTTGGAGTATAAACAAACAGATGATGATGATGATGTTGACAGAAGGGTTATGTTTGGATAAAAAACCAGCTCTGTATGAAAGGCTGGTCAGGGCTAATAACCCAAGAGCTAAGATGAATCTTGATTCAGTGCTTCCATTAATAAAAAGAATATGTTTGAAGCTTACCTTTTACAAAATAAAAAGAGCATATCTGACAGTATATTTAGAAATGAGAGACCTGACACCCAGTTTAAGAAAACCATTCTATTCACAGGTCTCTGGTGGCACAGGGCTCTTGTACTTGGAGTAATCGACCTTTGTAGAACCTCTCTTTTGGCACTGGAATATTAGGCCTGCTGTCTTGAACCTCTTGGAGCTAACGGGATGTCCAGATGTAACTCCAAATCTATATAACCCTGAGGACTGCTATACAGCTGCTAAAGAACATGAGGGGCTTATCTCTGTATTGAAAAAAAAAATTGCCCCAAGCTTTTGTTTCCTAAGGTAATTTTTGTAGAGAAATTATAGCCATGATGACATGCTCACTCTAGGATAGGGGGAGTGAGGCAATTAAAATTTAGAAAAGACCTGAAGTCTACACCAGGTGGCACAGAAAGTGTTGCCTGGCATCTCTCCCCTCCCCTGCAGAGATAAAACATGGTACCCACTGTCCTCAACCATTAATCCCTTGGACCCTCTCTAAGTCTCCAATTTTACATGTCCTAGTGTACTTCAGTGAATTCCTGCCAAACAGCTTTGGAGACTGTGCGGGATTATCACGTACAGGCCCTTCACAATACCCTGATACCTCACCCCTTAGAGCTTTACTTATGCCCAGCATTGACTGATTACTTTCCTTTGGTTTCACCCTGAACTCCAAAGCACTGCACCATAAAACCACAATGGCATTCCTAATGGAACCCCATAGCCATTCATGCAAAACTCTCATTCTTATCTTGTCTCACAGATACGTCCTTTGAGAACATTTCTGTTAATCCCTCATGCTTCTCAGCTCCCACTTCCACACTCACCTCCTACACTTTAATATCCCAAATGGACTTAGGCACATATAGAGCCTCAGTATCTTTCCTCCCATCCCTGCCATTTCTAAGGAGAGAATCTGATCCTCTTCTAACGGCCCACACTTTCTACCTTTGCCCTGATCCCATCCTCACACCTTCTCTAGGACTTGGCTGCACCATTCCTCCTTGCCTATACTTCAGACTTCTCCCCCCTTGATCCCTTTCTGCTCTTGAGTAATTCCCCACATTAAATCAAAAGGAACAAAGTGAAATGAGATAAAAACCTCTTTCCCTGGCCCACCTATGCTTAAGTTCCTTTTAAAAAATTCCTCCTACTGAGCTAGACATGAACTCTCATATATCCTCCCCATCTCACCAAAAAAATTTACAGTCTTCTTCTCTGCAGAAATTATCTGTCAAACACCACTTTTTAAAACTTTTCCAAGGTTAGATTATCAGAATATTATATTTTACTGAATATCATTACTTAGATTTACCTGTGAACAATTAGCAGTTCCAATTCACAACTCCCAAAAGCAACACTTCTTAATTTTGATTGCTTTTTAAAATTTGTACTGAAAAGCAACATGCATAAGTGAAACCTGCAATGAATGTGCACAAACTGAACATGTCTTTGAACCAGCATCCAGACCAAGAAACAGAAAATTACCAGAATCCTGGGCTTCCTGCTCATCACATACAGTGAAACTAAGGAGTTTAGAATGGATGAGGCTAGGCTGTGGGAGAGAATAGAATCATGAGGCTAGAAACGTACATTGAAGGGCTTCTATATCTTGCTGAGAAGCAACTGAAACAACAAATCACGAAATCCATGAACGTATTGGGGTAGTGCTGTCTCATTTACTGAAGAGATCGTGTCTGAATATGGGATTCTATTTTAGTACCCAAACTAAGACAGCCATATGTCCTGGCTTTTCCTTGACTCCACTGATTTAAAATATTTTGCCTTATCAAACCATGTGTCAGAACACAGCCCAACTTAGGGTCAGGAAAATTTTGTTACCATAACCTCCTTCCATCCCACACACCCACACACCATATTGTTTTTCCAAAAAATAGTATCATTGCTTCTGGTTGGTATCCTATACAGAAAATAATTTGATTTGTAGGCTTGCAAATCACACTTATAAATATTCAAATGCACAGCTCCAATTAAAACAAGAGCCAAAAGCCTGTGCTACAGGCAATGAAAATATTCTTCCCATAGCTACATTTACTTTATTAACAGGCTGTAGCCTAAATGCCTAAGGAAAAAATTGTTATAGCCTTATCTTGCCTCTAATTGAGTGATTTTGTTTCTTCTTTTCATTTACTGAAGTATTACGGACTTGGCTACCATAATGTACGAAACTGTAGTTACTTTGACCAATTCAGACCTAGCTCTCATACATTTCAGGGCTTCACATGACAGTCCCTGCTGCGACTCAAATGCCAGGAAACCCAATTCAACCAAAAAGAATTTAAGAGGAATTCCAAATTTTAGGTTTACCTATGAACAATTAGCAGTTCCAATTTACAACTCCCAACAACATCACTTCTTAAAACTCCTGCCCCTCATGTGCAGCTTCCTCTCCTGCAGTGGCCCCAGCACCTCTCTCTTGCCAATCCCGTGACATTCTTCTTCTCTCCCCAGTCCTACATTTTTATCAAGATTGTTGTCGTTCTTGGCTTCATTTATTCTTGTCTAGAAGCATTTAGCAAGGAGTCATTCTAAATAAGTTCAGCCTAATGAGGTCTTCTTTTAAAACAATTTTAAATAATTCTTTATAAAATACATTACATACTTATATATTAAATCTTGTACACAAGTGAAGGAGAAAGAGACCTGGGGAAAGACAAACAGGTTTAGTGAATATGTTTCTTAATTTAGTCATTCATAAATGGAAGATAAATCATATCTACTTTATAGAATTATTAAGAATATTAAATGAAATCAAACGTGCTCATTTTTAAAAACAGGTATCAGAACAAAGTACACACTCATTAAATTCTAGTCATTCTTTCTACTCAGGCTTCTACTGACCCTTAATAAGAATGTTATTTGGAAATTCCAGGCCTTTTTTGAATATATTAATTCTTTTATTATTATTATTATTATTATTATTATTATACTTTAAGTTCTAGGGTACATGTGCATAACGTGCAGGTTTGTTACATATGTATACTTGCACCATATTGGTGTGCTGCACCCATCAACTCGTTGAAGTTGCACTGTGGTAAGCAAGAGAGACTTGGCCAGCAAAAGCCACATTCCATAATACTGTAGGGATTATCTAATTTTATGCATCCATACTTTTGCCTGGGCATCCAAGAAATTCTGAGCTAAAAGTAATGTCATAGGAAATAAAGAGGCTTGGGGTTTTGGTCCATTTATTTTCCTTCTAACTGTATGATAATACTTTCGGTTTTTAAAAGTTTTGCTAATATACCAGCATTCAACTGAAAACTTTAATTTTCACAACAACCCTAGGATATAGGTACAATTGTTTACATGTTTTAGTTTACATGTAAGAGACAGGGACTAAGAGAGGTTAATTTTCCTAGAGGTCCCTGACTTCAAAGCCTGTTGTTTATAATATTACCTCTACTACGCAGCTTTTAATTTCTGACTTCTATTTTTAAGGAGCTATTATTTCATCTTTTACTGGGTGCTGCTTAATTCCTTTTAGGAAGTGAAAGTGACATCAATTATAAATAAATGCTTCCAAGACAAAGCAAAGATAGAAACCACAGGTAGGCAAATGATGAACTAGGCCTAGACATGAAATGCACTTACATGAAAATACAACCTATGGAAACAATTGTCAGTCAAATGCCTAATGTGTACTGCCACAAGCTATGTTATTTATGGAAAATGATATGGCACCTGTTTTCTATCCAAAATATCATGTACGGCTCCCATCAGATACCTAAGAATGAGATTTTTAAAAAGAGAAACTTGAGAAGTGAAAAAGATATACAAAGTCTGAAAAGACTGGAAATAGCTCTCAGATTCTGTCCCCTGAATATGACAGTATCTAGAAGGGCCATCTGCCTTTCCATCTTCTTATTTGGCTGGTGACAAAAATGATATCATCTCATTTTTTCTGCTTAAGACCCTGATCCCTTCTAAAATAAAAATAGTCCTGGGAGCGCTAACAACGTTCTATCTGTCATTGAGAACTTGATGATGATGACATTCCATCTCTCAGAACAGAGCAGGCAGAAATGGGCATGAGACACCATGCGCCTCAATTTAGAGACAGGAAAAAGCCAGTTCTCAATTTTGCCTGGAGTAAGCTCAGAGATACCTTTGCCCTGTTTGAGCTGACATTCACCAATCCTTAGGGCTTCTATGAAAATAAGTCAGTGTTTTTAGAAAGCTAAAGTCCTCTTATTCACACAGCAAAATGCTGCCAATAACCTTAGTTGTGAGTAGGATGAACACAGTGATTTGCCTTTTTCTCTGTGACATATTATGAGATGTTTGCAGATTGACTGGAAAGGGCAATTCTACAGAAGTGGCCACAGATGTTATTACATCCAGTTATTCTGCTACATCTGGCTCAAAAAAAAAAAAAGTCACTAAATGGCAGCATAAATGCACTTCAGCAAATTTGTTCAGAGTAAGTTTTAGGTGGATTTCCCAAAAATATGATTGCAAAAGGAGAAACAATTGAAAGATAACACATTGAAGTACATTACAGGAATAAAATAATTGGAACATAGCTTCAAGAACTTTCACAACTGACAAGTAGGCCCATAAGTAAGAAAAATAACTGCTTGTTGTTTTAAGTCACTGAGTAATAGTGCAGTTGGTACACAGTGTTACTGGAAAACAATAGAAAGAATCAAGAAAACCAAAAGTTGGTTATTTGAAAAGATCAACAAAATTGACAAACTTTTAGCTAGACTGACTAAGAAGAGAGAAGAGGAAACTAAAACCACAAATTAAGGCAAGAACATTACTACTAACTTTATAAAAATTAAAATAATTATAAGAGAATAATAGGAACAATTATATGCTGTGATATTTGTGTGTATATATGTGTGTGTATATACATATATGAGTGCATATGTGTGTATATGTGTGTATGTGTGTATATATGTGCAAATGTGTGTGTATACGCACACATATACACACATGTATGTGTGTATGTATGTGTATATGTGTATATATACATACAGTGTGTACATGCATACATGTGTACATGTATATGCACACATACACATACATACACATATACACGCATGCACATATATACACACAAATATATGTACACATATACACAGACACACAATCTGGACAGGTCTTGCTAGGTTTAGAGCATACCTTTTTTGTCCGATCAAATTTTGACATGGTTGCCCATGCTTCAATCATGCCTACATAATGAAGCTTCTATAAAAACTCAGAAGGACTGGGTACAGAGAGTTTCTGAGTAGCTGAACACAACGAGGTTCCTAGAGGGTAATGCACCCAGAGAGGGCATAGAAGCTCTCCACCCTTTCTCTCTTACCTCACTCTATGCATCTCTTTATCTGCATCCTTCATAATAGCCTTTATAATAAAAGGGTAAACATAAGTGTTTCCCTGAGTTCTGTGAGCTGCCCCAGCAAATTATTCCAAAAAGGAGATCATGGGAATCCAAACTTGAATTCAGTCAGTCAGAAGTTCTGGAGACTTAGACTTGCAACTGGTGTCTGATGGGGCCTGAAGTTCTGGGGAATGAGCACTCAGCCTGTGAGATCTGACACTATCTCCATGTAGATAGTGATGAAATTGAATTGGAGGACACCCAGTTGGTGTCTGCTGCAGAATCGATTGCTCACTTGGTGGTGGGGAGAACCCCATCTCCTACATTTGATCACAGAAGTATTATTCTGTGTTGATGATTATTGTGGTATGAGAGCAGAGGAAAAGTAGTTTGAGTTTTTCCAAATATATGCCAACAAATTAAATCTAGATGAAGTGGGAAAATTCTTAGAAACACACAAATTACCAAAATAGACTCAAAAAGAAATAGGAACTCTCAACAGACCTATAACAAAGAAAGAGACTGAATCGGTAATCAAAAACCTTCAGAGAAAGGCAAGTCCAGGACCAGACAATTTCACTAGTGAAGTCTATCAAATATTTAAAAAGGAATTAACACCAGTACTAGTCAAGCTTTTCAAAAAAAAAAAAAAAAAAGACAAGGAAGGAATACTTCTTAAAATATTATATGAAGCCAATATTCCCTGATACCAAAGCCATACAAAGAAACCATTAGAAAACTATAGACCATTGTCTCTTATTAATATAGATGCAAAATCCTCAGCAAAATACTAGCAAACAAAATCCAACATAACATTAAAATCACCATGACCAAATGGGATTTATCTCAGGAATGCAAAGATGGTTCAACATTTTAAAAATCAATACACTATATTAATAGAACTTTGAACAAAGGGAAAAAACCACCTGGTGATCTTAAGAGATACAGAATATGCTCTTTACAAAATGCAGCACCCTTTTATGATAAAAGCACTCCCCAAATTAGGAATAGAAGAGAGCCTCTCTAACATGATAAATGGTATATATGAAAACTCCACAGCTACTATTATACTCAATGGTGAAAAACTGAAAGATTAGGATTAGTAAAAGACAAGAATACCCGTTTTTGCCACTGCTATTAAACATAGTACTGGAAATCTTAGCCAAGCATTTAGGCAAGAAAAAGAAATAAAAGTCATCCAAGTTGGAAATAAAGAAATAAAGCTATCTATATTTGCAAATGGCATATTCTATATATGGAATATTACAAAGAATACACACACACAACATACAAACTACTAGCACTAATAAATGGGCTGGGCACAGTGGCTCACACCTGTAATCCCAGCACTTTGGGAGGCTGAGGCAGGTGGATCACCTGAGGTCAGGAGTTCAAGACCAGCTTGGTCAACATGGTGAAACCCCGTTTCTACCAAAAATATAAAAACTAGCCAGGTGTGGTGGTGGTGGGTGCCTATAATCCCAGCTACTTGAGAGGCTGAGGCAGGAGAATCACTTGAACCCAGGAGACAGAGGTTGGAGTGAGCTGACACGATGCCACTGCACTCCACCCTCGGTGACAGAGTGAGACTCTGTTGAAAGCAAGCAAGCAAGCAAGAAGGGAGGGAGGGAGGGAGGAGGGAGAAGGAAGGAAGGAGGGAAGGAAGGAAGGAGGGAGGGAGGGAAGGAAGGAAGGAAGGAAGGAAGGAAGGAAGGAAGGAAGGAAGGAAGGAAGGTAGGTGAAGTCAGCAAAGTTGCAGGATACAAGAACAACATACAAAATCAGCTTTTTGTACACCAGTAATAAACAATCTGAAAAAAAATATTAAGCAATCAATTCCATTTACAATAACATCCAAAGAATAAAACACCTGGAAATAAATTTAACCAAGGAAGTGAAAGGCTTGACCACTGAGACCTACAGGATATTGTTGAAAGAAATCAAAGACAATATTAAGAGAAGACAGCCCATGTTCATGGATTGAAAGCTTTAATATTGTTAAGATGGAAATACTCCCCAAAAGTATCTACAGATTCAATATAATCCCATTAAAAATTCTAATGGCCTTTATTGCAAAAATAGAAAATATAATCCTCAAATTCACATGAAATTTTAAGGGATTCTGAATAGCCAAAATAATCCTCAAAAGAAGAATAAAAATGGAGGACTCATACCTCCCAATTTCAAAATGTACTGCAAAATTTACAGTAACCAAAATAGTGTGGTACTTTCATGAGGATAGACATATAAACCAGTAGAATTGCAGTGCAGAAATAAACCCAATATCTATGGCAAATTTATTTTTGACAATGTTTCCAAGACCATTAAATAGGGAAAGAATAGTCGTTTCAACAAATGGCGCTTTGGCAACTGGATAACCACTTGCAAAAGAATAAAGTTGGACTCCTACCTCATTCACAAAAATTAATTCCAAATGGATCAGAAACCCAAATATAAGAGCTAAAACTATAAAACTCTCAGGAGAAAATGTAGAGTAAATCTTCACAATTTGGCAACAGATTCTTGGATTTGACACCAAAAACAACAAAAGGAAAAAAATAGATAAATGGGATTTTATCTACATTTAAAAATAGATGAAATTGACATTGTCAAGAAAATGATAGCCCATAAAATGAGATAAAATATCTGCAAATCATATATCTGATTAGGGTGTCTAGTATCCAAAATATTGAAAGAACACTTTCAACAAAAGACAAAAGTTCCAATTAAAAAATGGGCAATGCATTACTGGGTATATATGCAAAGGATTATAAATCATTCTACTGTAAAGACACATGGACACATATGTTGATTGCAGCACTATTTACAATAGCAAAGACTTGCAACCAACCCAAATGGCCATCAATGATAGACTGAATAAAGAAAATGTGGCACATATACACCATGGAATACTATGCAGACATAAAAAAGAATGAGTTCATGTCCTTTGCAGGGACATGAATGAAGCTGGAAACCATCATTCTCAGCAAACTAACACAGGAACAGAAAACCAAACACCACATGTTCTCAGTCATAATTGGGAGTTGAACAATGAGAACACATGGACCCAGGGAGGAGAATATCACACACAAGGGCCTGTTAGGGGGCGGGGGGCAAGGGGAAGGATAGCATTAGAAGAGATACCTAATGTAGATGACGGGTTGATGGGTGCAGCAAACCACCATGGCACATGTATACCTATGTAACAAACCTGCACATTCTGCACATGTATCCCAGAACTTAAAGTATAATAATAATTTAAAAAAGGGCAATGAACATGAACATACATTTCATATACAAATAGCCAAAAAGCACACAAAAGGTTAATCAACTTAACTGGTCATTAAGGAAATGCAAATTAAAACCATAATGAGATACCACTTCACCCACATTGGAATAGCTATAATAGAAAAAAGTAAAAGGAAATAACAAGTGCTGACAAGGATGTAGAGAAATCGGCACCTTCATGCATTGCTGGTGGAAATGTGAAATGGTGCAGCCACTATGGAAAACAGTTTGGCAACTGCTCAAAATGTTAAACATAGAATTNCATGAATGAAGCTGGAAACAATCATTCTCAGCAAACCAACACAGGAACAGAAAACCAAACACCACATGTTCTCAGTCATAATTGGGAGTTGAACAATGAGAACACATGGACCCAGGGAGGAGAATATCACACACAAGGGCCTGTTAGGGGGCGGGGGGCAAGGGGAAGGATAGCATTAGAAGAGATACCTAATGTAGATGACGGGTTGATGGGTGCAGCAAACCACCATGGCACATGTATACCTATGTAACAAACCTGCACATTCTGCACATGTATCCCAGAACTTAAAGTATAATAATAATTTAAAAAAGGGCAATGAACATGAACATACATTTCATATACAAATAGCCAAAAGCACACAAAAGGTTAATCAACTTAACTGGTCATTAAGGAAATGCAAATTAAAACCATAATGAGATACCACTTCACCCACATTGGAATAGCTATAATAGAAAAAAGTAAAAGGAAATAACAAGTGCTGACAAGGATGTAGAGAAATCGGCACCTTCATGCATTGCTGGTGGAAATGTGAAATGGTGCAGCCACTATGGAAAACAGTTTGGCAACTGCTCAAAATGTTAAACATAGAATTATCTTATGATCCAGCAATTCTACTTCTGGGTGTATACCTAAAAGAAATGAAAACATGTGAATACCAAACATGAATGTTTATAGCAGCATTTTTCATAAGAGCCAAAAGGTAGGAACTACCCAAATGTTCCTCGATGGATGAATGGAAAAACAAATTGTGCCATATACATACAGTGGAATATTATTCAGCCATAAAAAGGAACAAAGTACTGCTACATGCTACAAGTTGGATGAATCTGGAAGAGATTATGAATTGCTCACTTTAAAATGGTAAACTGTATGCTGTGTGAATTTCACCTCAATAAATATGGTCATATCATTACAGAGATGAAGATAATCAGTTAAAGGAGGTAAAAAGTGGTTGCTTCTGGAGACCAGGACTTGGAGTGGGGGAGAGATTCCCAGTAGGGAACTATCACTTCCTAGTTTAAGTCTTTGCATGTATGTATTGATTGATTTCCATATTTCCATATTTTTATTTTAACTCTGTGCATGTATTACTTCAATGAAAAAAGTTTGAATTATTTTTAAAAGACAAGTGTTCCAAGATGCTGGAAGTACTGGCAGTTCTCTGTGATCCTCAGGAAACACCTGAGAATGAGCCCTTCTTTTGACACACGTAGAATAACCTCTCTCCAGAAACCTCTGCAGAAGTGAAATCCAAGGTTGGCATTTGGCAGGCAGGAGAATGTAAATGCCAGATTGTGAGCTGGAATTCAAGAGGTTGATGAAATCAGATCCCCGAGGCTTTTGTCCCATGGCGACCACCCAGCTAAAGCTGCTGAATTCATCATGTCATCGTCCTCGCTGTGAGTCTGGATTCCTTCCTGATGTTCCATTAGGTGTCCTCTTGTAGTGTCTTTTGAGCCTGTTCCAAAAGTCATCTCAACACTTTCTGTATAATAAACTACACATCCAATCCATCAGCAAGACTTTCTGGTTTTACTTCCAAAATATGTGTCCAGCAGGCCTGTTTTCACCATCTTTACTATCAGTGCTTACCATTACTGCCAACACAAAACCAAAGTATTTATATTGGGACAAGTGCAGAAGCCCCCAAGTGCTGCCCCTCCATCCACACTTACCTCCAGCTCAGCCTCCACTCACCAACCAGAGTGATGCTTTAATAAAATTGTTATGTCACACTCTCACTTGAAACTTTTCAATAGATTCCTCTTATTCTTCAAATATTCCCAAATTCTACCCGTAGTTGACAAGGCCCCACATTATTTGGCCCTCTCCAGTTTATTGTCTCTCTTCTTCTCGGCCCTCTCTTTTTTCCTACTCACCCCAGGACCATCACTCATGCTCTTCACCTCTCCAGGATGCAGGTTCATCCCACAAACAGCTGCCCCGTTCTCCCCTGGCTGACTCCTTCATGTCGTAGGTGAAAAGGCACGTGCTGGGGAGAAGCTAGCCCCACCCCAATCAGCTCAAGTCTCCTGCTGCTCAATGTACTGCTTTGCCTTAGTAACAGCCTGATATTAATTAGATTGTATTTAATTACTAATCTGATTTCTCTCTCTTTTACTAGACTATACACTCCATGAATAAGGGTAAGGACTGGAGTCATTTGTGAATCACTGTTCTTCATACCTTAACACAGGGTTTGGCACATAGTAGATGCATCAGAGATGCAACTGAATTAATAAATGCATGCATGAATGAGTAAAGATTACTTCTCCCTTTTATAAGGAAAAATACATTTGTGGTTGAATGTCTACTACATTTACAAGTAAAATTTAAATTTTTATTTATAAGCTGCTTATAAATCTTAACCAGGATGAATAAAGGCATATATCGTAATGCCTAAAGGTAGGAAACTCATTAAAAATGAGGAAGAACACTTTAAAATAGGACTCTCACAATTGTATGCACCAGTGCATCTGTTCCAATCACCAATCACCCATTTGAGAAAGTGACAAGTAATTCTGATGCAAGTATTTTTAATAAAAAAACTTATTCGAAAATGTTAAAACCCGAGGTAGCAATACTTTTGGACTTCAGAGAACAGTCACATCATTAACACAAGGTTGGGTCACAAAGCCCGCAGTGGGTTGTGGTGTGATTTTAAATAATTCAAGGGGCTGCTGTATCATTCTGGTTGGTCACTGAGAATGCTACACATGTAAAGCAAAGTGGAAATTTCCCATCGCAATGACTTTTACCAGGAGTGTTTACCATTATGGCTCCCTCATCTTTTCATGCTCCAAATTCTTCCTGATTCAGTCAGACTGTAGCTACGTATTAGCCTTAAGTTAGAATTTGACAAGAATTTATGATGCTAACTTTCCAGAGGAGAAATACTGAGCCCTGGGTGTGCAGCCAGGGCAGCTCCAGGATGAGGCACAAGCCCACTGTGCCACTCACACCCTCTGCCACGTGTGCCCCTGAGCCTTGTTGTATTTGCATAGTGCACATTTTAGAAGGTTTTTAATGTCTCCCCAAAGTCAGGAATTGGGAGTTTCAGACCTCACCTCTCCAAAAGCTAAGAAACCAAATTTCAGAAGGTTGAAGTGTCTTGTCCACAGTATCCAATCCAGGTCTGGAGCTAGCTAGGACTTTCAGTTTATTCATTTATTAAGCTAGTAGGTAATGGGTGCCTACTAATTCCAGGCACTATTCTAAGTTCTCAGGAATACATCAATTTTTTTGCTTTTGTTTTTTTAAAAGACAATTATTTTTGCTATCATGGAGTTTATGTTCAAGCAGAAAAATATGCAGGTTGTAATTTTATTTTTTTGACATATCAAATTATTTTGAATTTTATTTGAATGCAAAATTCCATGGTTAATAAGCAAAATTATCTTAATAAATTTTCAATTTTTAGATTCTAGAAATCCTAGAGTTTCAATTTATGATGGAGAAGTGAAATAGAATACTTTCTAAATTTTAAATACGGAGGTCAAGATAGGCCTCCGTGAGAAGAAGACATGTGAGTAAAGAAGTGTGAGAATTGCGCTGTGAAGGTCTCTGGAGGCCCATCCGAGCGGAGCCGTAAGGCCCTAGTTCAGAGATAATAACTGAGGGGTGGGAATGAGGATTACTGACAGTGAAGTTGGTGGAAAAAGAACCTGCTAGACACATATTTTGGAAGTAGAGCTGACTCGTCTCGCCAATTAATTGGACTGGTGGTTTGCACTTTCTCCAGAAGGTGGAGAGATGATGTTTGAAACAGGTTCAAGGCACTAGATGGAGACACCTGATGAAATATCACTAATGAATCCGGACTCAGGCCAACATTGAGCCGTTTGGTGGCTGAGAAAAGGAACGAAGCCTTTGCTGAGCAGAAAGAGAGAAGGAGAGAGTCGTAACAGGGGAGGCCAAAGAAGGAACAGGAGCTAAGACTGCAGAGTTTTGTAAGCCACTAGAAGGCCTGTGGCTTTTATTCTAAGGGAAATGAGGGGCCAGTAGAGAGTTCTGACAGAGAGATGCATGGTCTGCCCTTGGTGTTCAGCAGGCTGCTAGGTTGATGTCAGTTTGTTAAGGACAAGCACGGAATAGGAAATCCAGTGAGAGGCTGCTGCAGCAATCCAAGCTTGAGATGATGGCGGCTTGGACCAACATGTTGGCAATGGAGGTGATGAGAAGTGGTCAGAATTCAGATGTACTGTGTATTATGGAGACAAAGGCAACAGAATGTGGTGATGGGTTGGATGTGAGAGAAAGAGAGGAATCAGAAATAGCCATAACGTTTTTGACCTGAGTAACTAGAAGCATGGCATTGCCAAGCACCGAGGGGGGTAAACTGAGTGGGCAGGTTAGGGGAGGAGAAACAGGAGGTCAGTGTTAGACGAGTTAAGGTTAAGATGCCTGCCTGAGAGATGTCCAGGATACTGTTGGATGTACAAGTCTGGGCTTCTCCAGGCACCTGCTGGCTGAAATGCTAATTCCTGGTGCAGTGCTCATCTCAGCTTGCTGTACTTCTCCATAGCCACAGCTTAGATTTCTCCAGAATGAGAAGCACCGTGGTGAAGCTAAATTGTGCTGCCCTCAAATCTGCACTGGCCTTATTTCTGAGAAAAATAACCAGTCATCCTGCATTTCACCTAAGAAGACCTTTAATCAAGGAGGCTCCTGCCCACCTTAGTATGGCAGAAACCCATTTGCAGAACTTCAGACAGTGAGAAATGGAACTTAATACACTGGCACTGTAATTGAATGTGGTACCATTTCTCTAATACCTACAGTATATTTAATCATTTTCCTATTCTATCAGGAGGATGAAATTTTGTTTTTTATATCCTTGTAAGACAAAATTTTAAAAGTCTGGGGAAGATCAAAAGTAGCTGAGTTGATCCGAAAGAGCCACACTCAATGCATCTAAATAACCTCGTCTTTGGTTAACAAGGAACTGATGCCAGTGGAATGATCATATTTTAAAACTTCCCCTATAAATATGACATATGCATCCCCATGTGTCAGCATAATCTCTGCTGAAAACATTTCAGTGAATGACGAGTTGATTGGCCCCAATTTGAAAAGCATAGTGTATAAAAACGTAATTTCAGGGGGCCAACATTATGACAGATTCTATATTCTGCTCATACACAGAACTGGTTTGAACTGTTTTGAGAATTCTGATAGTCTGTAAATGCCTGCAGCCAAGAAACTTGGCCAGATCGGAGAAGGAGGAAATGGAAGGAAGGAAATTCACAACTGTTGGGCAACTATTCT
This sequence comes from Rhinopithecus bieti, assembly GCF_001698545.2. NCBI lineage: Eukaryota > Metazoa > Chordata > Mammalia > Primates > Cercopithecidae > Rhinopithecus > Rhinopithecus bieti. Next base: position 2,261,626 of record NW_016803982.1, read on the forward strand.
CAGCCAGGCAATGCTTGAGAGAAAATGGCAGGGCAAGGGGACTGATAGATAATCATTGTTTTCACCACCAAAGGAACAGCAGCATAGAGATGAAAAGAACACTGGTTTTGTAAATGCAGACCCCTCGTGCAAATCCCAGCTCTTTTCCTTACTGTGAGATGTCAGACAAATTATGTCACTTCTCTGACCCTTGACTTTTACGTCTGTGAAAGGAGGGTAACAATAGATGCTTTCTAGGTAGCTGTGAGAATTGAACTAGGTTTTATTTGCATATTCTCTTTCTCTCTCACACACACAATGTGCTTGACTTATTTCTAACCTCAGTGTATTACGAATGGCATGTCAGTAAGGCTCCAATATGATATGGAAGACACCCGAACCACACAGAAGGTATACACCACGGTTTCGAGGACTGAAGAAAAAATGAAAAATGCAGGTCATTTCTGCTAAGATGCCATACAGGCTATTGTCATTCAACAGCTTAGAGACTTGAAAGAATAAACAAAGCCCAACGCAGGTCTCTGTTTTCTGTCCACTATACATGTCAGCCACGTTGGAGCTCTCTCCTGTGGTCTCCTCATTCATTTTAGTTGAGTGTGTCTCAAAACCTATGGCCTCAGTTAAAAGCCACCAAAAGAAATTCTGATTTAAAATGTATATCAGTGAAAAGTTTTCCTGATTATTTGGGGGAGTGGAAGAAATAAAAAAAAAAACTTTGTAAAAATTCCTCCACAGTTTTCTATCAATAAACACCTTGTCCAGTATTAATGAGAAGCATCCTAAGAGAAGTCTGCTCTGCAAACTGCTGATTCATAAGGGATTTTAATTCCTTTGTTACTTTTTTTTTTTTTTTTTTTGGACTGCTGTGAAAACAGGAAGGACAAGGACCAATTCCAAATCCTGGATCACAGCAGAAAGTCCAGAAAAATGGATGGCATATGGAGGCTGGGGATTAAGCAGGAAGGTGAGAGGGTAGCAAGAATCAAAACCCTGGAGAGAGAGAGGAGGAGAGCCAAAAACGAAGTAAGTTGGCTTGCCGATCCCATCCCAAGGGGACCTTAACTTTCAAATGAGAATGATGCCTCTGATTTGCTCTTTAAGCAAATATTGATTGGGTTTTTCAGAGTGAGTCTAATGTGAGAAATTCCGTGACTCTCTGCTAGAAGCAAGAGTGGATAGATTGGCACCTTTTCCAATGAATTTGCCATCAAGCCGGATGAAGAAATAAACAATAACAAGGGAGGGGAGGAAAGTCATTGCTCAACTCTTCCACAATTTTGTTTTGCACAAATCTTCTCTTGCATAACAAAATCATCTCAAGCAACAGCGTCTGTTTTGGGGGAACTGAAGAAAGAAACCCAAAATGTGAGACTGCGGCATACTTGCTGAGTATGAAGTGCTTGCATTTTAAAACTCTGATCTACCTGCATACTGTGAACCTCCTTGGGAAAGATGGGACACATCTTGTATGACAAGGAGGACCTCCACCGTGACCCACGCAATGGCATGCGCTGAGCAGAGGGACAGCTCAAAGCCACCTGCAGGCACACCAGTGAGAGGTACGCTGCAATAGACCAAGGTCAAGGATACAGGTCTGTGGTGCTAGCGGCTCCGGTTTAATCCATGACCAGAGAAGGCATTAAAACCTGGGCTCTCTGCAGTAAGGTCTCTGTCATGAAGCAACCTCAAGCTGCCTCCTGCCTGGGAGAGGGAAGGAAGCACTTAGGCCAGCTTTGCTGTGGGCCTTAATGGACAATACTGTTTGTCATGGGTGCACGTTTCCTTGGTTTCATCTTTTCCTGACTCTTTTGTCATCACAGATTTAAGATTCAAGAGTAAGATCAGGTGTGAACTGAAGGAAAAGAAATCACACATAGCCTGAGTCCCACGCCAGAGAGACAAGGGTAATCCTTGTGACTCACGTGTCCCCAGCCCAGCCACCCAGGGCTCCCTGCACACATGGAGCAATGCCCCATAAGGGGCACGGGAGAGAATCAGAATCTCCTGGGGGACTTCTCTTGGCAAGGAGGGGAATGTATACTTTCCACTTAGCAAACTAGCTGCGTGCACACACACACACAAGTGTGTGTGCGTTTTCGCACCTTCCATATTTTCTACTATAAACATATTATTTTGACATCATATAACCACAACAAGTGTTATAAAGTGAAGATGAGCACCTAAAACACTTAAACCCTAAGGCATACTGACTTACTCAGCTAACCACATTCAATAATTTTTTGAATTATCTCTCCCACTGTTTCTGAGGTTTGAACTGTTCAACGAACAAATGCTGCTCACTGTTCACTGTGAAATATTCATTTATTACCATTGGGTTCTGAAGCAGATGCAACCTGTCTTCACATTAGCACATCCCTTGCTATGGATCCATTGAAAAGCACTACATAGTTGCTTTTGTTTCATCCTACTTAAACCCTCTTAAAGCAAATGTCAAAAATTATTTTGTGAGTTTAAAAATGCACTGATGGGTATATACCCAAAATAACTGAAAACAGGGTTTCCAAGGGAGACAGTTGTACACCCATGTTCATAGAAGCATTGTTCACAATAGCCAAAGATGAAAGCAACACAAGTGCCTGCTGACAGATGACCTAATAAACAAAATGTGATACATGCACACATGAGAATTTTCGGCTTTTGAAAGGAGATTCTGACAGATGCTACCACATGCATGAACCTTGAGGACATTATGCCCAATGAAAAAAGCCAGTCACAAAAAAAGACAAGCACTGTACCATTCCACTTGGATGAGGTACCTAGAGTAATGACATTCACACAGACAACAAGTAGAATGGTGGTTGCCAGGACCTAGGGGTAAGGGGGAATCAGAAGTTTTGTACAATGGGTGCAGAGTTTCAGTTTTGCAAGATGAAAAGAGTGCTGGAAATTCATTGCACAACAATGTAAAGGTACTTAACACTACAAAACCGTATGCTTAAAAATGGTTAAGATAGTAACTTTTATGTTATGTGTGTTTTACCACAATTAAATTTTTAAAATTTAAAATGTATAGTACAGGGCCAGGTACAGTGGCTTACACCTGTAGTCCCAGCTACTTGGGAGGCTGAGGTGGGAGAATTGCTTGAGCTCAGGCAGTCGAGGCTGCAGTGAGCCGTGACTGTGTCACCACACTCCAGCCTGGGTGACACAGCAAGACCTCGTCTCAAAAAAAAACAAAAGTAAAAATAAAATGTATTGGGCCAGGCATGGTGGCTCATGGCTATAATCCCAGCACTTTGGGAGGCTGAGGAGGGTGGATCACAAGATCAGGAGTTCGAGACCAGCCTGGCCAAAATGGTGAAACCCTGTCTCTACTAAAAATACAAAAATTACCTGGGCGTGGTGGCATGCGCCTGTAATCCCAGCTACTTGGGAGGCTGAGGCAGGAGAATCACTTGAACCCAGGAGGCAGAGGTTGCAGTGAGCCAAGATCGTGCCATTGCATTCCAGCCTGGGCAACAAGAGTGAGACTCTGTCTTAAAATAATAATAAATAAATAAATAAATAAAATAAAATGTATCATATAATCTATCATTCTGTTAAACGAAAAAGACTTTAGGAAAGAGGTGAAATTTCAGCAGGTACCCTTGGCAAAGAGTGGGGCTGGGAGAACAGAAGTCTTGGGAAGGGATTCAGAGGCAAAGGGAGCAACACTGAGAAATCCATCTGGAATCCACTGGCATGCTCCCAATCGATTTTTGATGGAGTGAGTGTCTCTAAGGGCTGGGGACGTCCTTGTGTGAATGTACTGTCAGCAGAATGCTGGCTAGGACTGGCGGGGAAAAGGCTCTTGAGGGAGTGAGGGTCTTGAAGCTAAGGGGATAGTTTTGGGTGTGGATGGACATGAGGGGTAATAGCGACCGTAGGGGTTGGATGAGAGAGGTGACGCTGTCAGAGCAGCGGGTGAGAAAAATGAAGTTGGCAGCTGCATGAAGGATTGACTGCAGGGAGCCATGCCAGAAGCGGGAAAGCCGGTGAGGAATGGATTGTAATTATTGGTCTTGGAACATAAGCATTTCCTTGCCATTAAATTGATCCGACCACAATAAGTCACAGTATTTACCCAGTCCTACAATAAAATGGCACAGTATTTTACAGTAACAAGTCTCCAAGGAAACCCCGATATTAAAGTCCCAACAGATGCAAAAGGAAAATATTGAAGAAAGGGAACCTTGGAAGAGGGGGAAAAATGGAGGAGAAATACAAAGACGAACATATAGGGAAATATATTGAAAACCAATTTGTATTGGCAAACTAGAAATCCTTTTTTTTTTTTTTTTCAAAAATAGCTGAACTACGTAACACTAGCTAAGGCAGCATATTAACATATCACACACTGATGAGTATTTCTCCTTAAGATTGTGGAATAAGCAAAAACTATAAGAAGAGAGAATCGTGTGCATTAAAAAGAAGCACAGAAGAAAGCAAGCATCAAATATTTCATGGAAGAGTAAGGGTCCCATTCCTAGTGGAGCATGGGGTACGAGGGAGGGAGAGGCAGGGAAAAGTGTGCGTATGTACATGCGTGTCACACACATGCTAGAGTGCTACAGGGCTGGTGGCTGCATATAGCAGAAAGTACAGGGTAGAGCCCGAGATCACAGGACGGTGTGATGGTGCTGACTTACATATAGACCTGATTGTCAAAGATATTTGCTGGTGAGAATGAGCTCATGAAAGGGTATGGGTATGGCTGAAAATAACTTCTATTTAAACCTCAGTTCAGGATACTTTCGCTGTGCCTTGGACAGGCAACTTAACCTCATCAAGTCTCAATAAATACATGTCTAAAACAGGATGAATGCACTTAGTTGAGATGATTAGAAATAATGTACATAGAGTGCCTGGAATAGTGCCTGACACATAGTAGGTGCTCAAACAAACAAAAAAAAGGTAACTATAATGAAAATAATATGGTATTACTTATATATGTATATATAAACTACTACTGATCATTTCAAGGAAATTTACCTAGTCATATGCCTTTTCAACAAAACACATTTCCTTAGCATCTGTTATATGGAAAGTGTTAGGTGCTGAAGGGATGTAGCACATCTCCACCTTTAACAAGCTTAGAATGTACCCTGATGTACCAGTATATGTACTCTTCAGAGCCTCCTATGTGGATACCAAGATGGTCAGGTGCACAGGTGAGAACCTCAGCTGATGGAGGATGGGAGGACTCGAATCACTGTCCGCCAAAGGCCCAGGCCAAGGTCACGGTCACCTTGTGATGTGCAGTGCTGCCCCTACCAGAAGGAGGGCTCGAAGACCCTGGGGCCTCAATTCCCAGAGTCAGAGATGGACCCGCTCAGATTGCTCAGCCACCATGCTTCAGAAAGTGGAAAAGAAGAGGAGTAACGTGAAGAAGTGAGTCCTCAGATGCAGGAGGGGTGGCCAGCTGACCCAGAGAGGGAGGCTGTCAGCTGGGTCTCTCTGGGCAGCACTGCCACATCCCAAACCCACAGGGAGTTCCTGGCCACAGCAAAGAGTCAGAGGCCTGAGGGTGCTGCTACCGAAAGAGAAGATAGTGGTGAAGAATGAGTGAGTCTCTCCATCCCCATGGCCCACAACACAGTCATTTTGATCTCCTTTTTCAAACAGATATTCAGCAACCTCCGGGGGCCTCTCTCATGGACCGTGTTGCAGTCAGCCAGCTATTTTCATGTTCTGCAGCTGCACCAGCTCACCCCTGTCGAGCTCACTCCCGTCACGTTGGATGCCCCCACCTCTGTGAGGGAGGGCAGAACATCAGGGAAGACAGACGTCGAGCAACACAGAATGCCATGTGGTGCTGCTTGGGGCACAGTGACATTCAATGCGGTGGCACGGAAAGTCATGAGGATGGAGAGGCTGGAAAGAGGCTTCAAAGGGAAGATACTCACAGATGAGGGGGATGAATAGAGAGGGCAGCAGGAAGACTGCTGGGGGTTCATGTGGAGGAGGAGGTGGAGAGGGAACAGAAGAGCAGGTCAGGAGCCAGTTCTCGAAAATACAGAACATCAGGCCCACTCTGTAGACAATGGGATTGTTCCTGTCACACAGAAAATGAACGCAGGATTATTCATTTGGCAACTGCAACTCAAGACGCTGCAGGGGAATTCTTCTTGTCTCTCCCCCATTCTATATGCACTTCGCTTCCTGAATTCCTGTCTCCCCTAATGATACCACCACCCACCCATTTCCCTACATAGAAACTCGGGTGTCATCCTTCACTCCTCCTTGTCCTGGTCCCCTACATCCGTGCAGACACTCATCCCTATCTACACCGATTTCTCTAAATAGCTCTCAGCATCCTCTCCTCTTCTCCACCCCTGCTGCTACTAGGACCATTCAGGCCCTCACCCCTTCTTGGTCAATTTGCCTCTAACTTCAGTGTTACTCAGTGTATTCTCTGCATTGTCCATCTCCTGCCACCAAGCTGGTTGCTCTCAAATTCAAAAAGAGCCATGCTGCTGCCATCTATTCACGCGATTTCACCAGCTCCCTATGGCTTTCATAAGAAAGTCCCGGCATGTCTTGGGAGACCCTTCAGGATCTAGTGCTCACCTATCTCTCCTGTCTCATCAGCCATTCTCCCCGTCCACCAGACACCTTGTCCTCTGGCTTTATCAAAGTCCCTGCTGCCTCTCACACCAAGAACGGGCCAGGTTGCTCCCATCTCAGGACCTTTTGCTTGTGCTGTTGTTTTCAGACCAATGTCCTATTCCCTCCGTAGTCTTCATTCACTCAACGAGTATTTCCTTCCTCCTGAGGAAAGGAATCCAGACACACACACTGCCTCTTACATGAAGTGCCTCTGACAGCTCAGGCTGATTTCAGTTCCCCTCTTCTCTCTCTCCGTGGTGTACCCTGTGATCTTCATAACAGCACGTATCACACTGGGCAAACCTGTAGACTACTCTGGGAGCTTCCTGAGAGCAAGGACTGTTTTATCCAGCCCCATGTCCTCAGCATCTAGCAGGGTACTTGATTCATGGTGGATGTTTAATAACTGCTTTGCATTTAATGTATGAATAATGTAAACAAATGATAAATACTTGTGCCAGGCAGAAAGAAAGCTTGGAATACTTGGGTTTTATCATCTGAGCTTCCCTCTAAATGGTAATTTCTAGAAGCCAAATAGAGCACAACATGAAAAGAAGTTTCACTGAGGCCTAGGTGATTTGGCGTATTGTACATCACCACTTTTAGGGTCAGATTATAAAGGTGGAAATACTTACGTGCCCATATGTATTTGAGTTCAACTTGGTCTCACCATTCTCCGTGTTATTGAGGTTAGTGTGCCCCGCAAGTATTTCAGTTTGGCAACTGTGGGGAAATTGAAGTTATCTTGCAAGTAACCCAATATGTCTGCTCAACATCTTTGTCTGTTCAAACTGGTGCCCCATTGAGCCTTCTCTCCCACCATTGCCACCAAATGCCCTTCCTATCCTTGGATGTAGAAATACACCAGAATGTCAGGACAGATCCTCTCCTACCATGCCAGGCTCTGAGCCATCCTGCAGTCTTTACAGAGCCAAAGGGCTCCCTGGATTGCCTCAAGTGCTTCAAAATGAGCCCAGAAAGACGAGTGGAGGACAAACATAACAAAAATATGCACCTGTAAAAATAGCCTTGTAATAACAGCCGCCCATGAGCGAGGTGGAAGCAGTAACAGATGGCTACGTCTGTCTAATTTTCCAATCCCTGAGGTTGTACCTCTCTGCTTCCTTTCCATCTCTTCCCCTGGAACACAGTTTTGGCAGGCAGTGGGTCCCTTGGAATCAACAGTATTATTCAAAGTCATTCCAGAATCTTACAGCAAACAAGGCCAACCTACATGCGACGTGGAATCAGAAACTCCAAGTTACAAACGTGAGCCATGCCCAAAAGAAGTCAGTGACCTTGTTAGGATGTCCCTTGCAATTTAACAAAGGACTTTCGTTGAAGATCAAGGTGCCTTGTGAGCGAAAACAGGAGAAACTGCGCTCCGTTGAAAGTCAAGAAGTATTTAGGCAATATTATCTGCTGATGACCTGCCAGGTGACTGGGCTCAGATTGGCCATGCTGTACTAACTCCCGCTGCTGCGTTGACCCACTTCTGACCCCCACCAGGGCATCACTCGTGGGCCAATCCGTTTCCTCGCTTTGAAAACAGTCTGCAACTTTAGTCAAACATTGACTAAAGCTCTTCCTCCTCATCAGTGTTCCCTAGAACAGACTCCCAGTGTCCTGAGAGTTATTGATATTTATAAATATTTCACAGTGAATACAAAATGTAAAACACAATGTTTTCAGAATCACTCAAAATTATATTTGAATTCTATTCTTATAACTTCCTTGGGCCACTAATTTAAAGAGGTCGTGCTTTGAAGTATTATACAAATAAAATATTTAATATATTTCTTAATACCTTATTTTCTTTACCACAATTATATAGGATAAAGAAAATGGGTTTGATCTTCTCACCAAGCACCGCACTGATGCCCTCACATCCCCGCCAAGTTATCCATATAAATATTATCACTTTCTACGAGCACCGGGAGGTAAACAAATTTGGGAGGTCACAGTCTAAGGAAATTGGAATTAATATGTCAAACATTTGATGTGCACTTACTAAGCATGGTGCTAGGCCCTCTAGGAGCATGTTATATTGATAAGGGCATTAACGCTGCACTCACAGAACTGTCCATCTAATGAGGATGAGAAAGCCAGTAGCCCTAGTGCCCAGCAGATGCAATGGGTCAGGGTGAACTTAGAGAACACGGAGTTCACGTAGAGAGCTTCATATTCCTCCTCCCCATCCTCACCATAGTCCTCTGATTTGGGTATTATTACACCTCCAAAGGTGGGAGAACAGAGGCCCAGAGAAGTGACTCAGCCAAGGTCACACAGACTAAATCATCAATTGTGCATGAGCCTGAGTCTGCCTGACTCTATAGAGCTCATAGTCTTTCTCTTAACCAGTTCTCTGAACCAGTTACTTCTCAGAAAAAGTATTATAGTAACACAAAATGCTGAGGCGACCAAGCAAGAAGGAAAAATCCATTTCATTGAGGTTGCTGGTATAGGTATCAGAGAGGGCTTTGTGGAGGAGGTGGCGTTGGAGTTGGGCCTTGAAGGAATAAGAGTTCAAACAAAAATTCATAAGAAAGATAATTTCAGGCCAAGGAACCTGGAAGGGTGTGAGGTTAGTGAGCTAGCAGTTAATATGGTATGTTTTTGAAATGCAGGGAACCTGGAGGGATGGAGCAGGAAATTAGCAAAACAACACTGCCTGCAAAAGGCACAATGCACCAGTGATGGTGTTTTCTGCCTAGCAACCAGGCAAGCACATCCATCCTCCAGCCCTCCTTCACCATGGACTCTCTTCTACCTATTTACCACTAGTTCCCACCTTCCTCTTGCCAAAATGTTTACCTCTCATCCTTTCTTCCTATTCCAAGCGATTTAATGAGTGTGTGAAAATCAGAAGTCTTTAAAAAAGAATTCAGGCCAAGTGCAGTGGCTCACACCTGTAATCCCAGCACTTTTGGAGGCTAACAGGGGTGGATCACTTGAGGTCAGGTGTTTGAGACCCACCTGGTCAACATGGTGAAACCTGTCTCTACTAAAATTACAAAAATTAGCCGGGCGTAGTGGCAGGTGCCTGTAATCCCAGCTACTTGAGAGGCTGAGGCAAGATAATTGCTTGAACCTGGGAGGCAGAGGTTGCAGTGAGCCGAGATCACGCGACTGTACTCCAGCCTGGGTGACAGAGACAGACTCCATCTCAAAAAATAAATAAATAAAGTAAAAAAATAACAAAGAATTCAGTTGAACTTGCACAGCATTTTTTTGTTGTCAAGCCACTCAAAACCATCTGTCTCTAGCCATCTGCAGCAGATACTTCCAAACTCCTGGAGGAGCCTTGGGACAGTGTGACCTTCTGCTCTTTCCATGAGACACACGTGGGGCCCAGACAACCTGTGAAGTCTACCCCAGAGATAAGACTGGGCATCTGCTTTAGAGTTACATAGAACATATGGATCCAAGCACAAGAGAAAACTTCCATCCTCAGGTCACGACTTAGGGGGGATCTTGTGGGAAGAAGGCACCCAAACGCACTCTTTTCTAGACTTTTGCCAAGGTCCAGATCATTCCCAAAGAAGAAGCAGGGATTGCCATAGTGAGGCAAACCATACCATGTGCTCCAAATGAAAACAGCAAACAGAGGTGGGTGAGGTGGGTGAGGCGGGTGA
>NW_016803982.1:2272281-2280889 GCF_001698545.2 Rhinopithecus bieti
TGGGCGGGTGGGGCGGAAATAGAAAGGCACCACCTCCTGAGAATGATACTGGTCATGAAGGTACAGGGAAGGTAAAAGCAAATGTGTGGCTACTGGGCTGGTTTCCCTGAGAATTCTGGGTCTTTGTACCACTTGGTTCTTAGGAGAAACCCAGTGAATAGATGGAAAGCCTTTGCTTCTTTAATTCCCCAGAGTGGAGCTGAGACAATGGCCTGCATGCATCGCAGCCTAAATTATTCATCAGCCTAAGAGTATTTGGTTCCAGAAAAGCAGGGGTCTTTAGTGTGGTGGGAGCGGAATGAGATTGTAGAGGATTTCAGAATGAACAGGAGTAAAGGCATTCAATGAAAAACATGTAAAGAAAGGAAATGAATGAGAGAAGAAAGAATCTAAAAGAAACATTGGTGAGAGGGTGGGTTTGAGGGTTTGTTTTCCTTTCTTTTTTTTTTTTTGGCAACTGTAGAGGTTTGATCATGTTTAAATACTGATGGCAAAGAATCAGTAAGAAAGAAGCTGTGGAAGCCCCAGGAGCAAGGCTGCCGGATGGAGGGAACCCCTGAGCAGGTGGGAGAGCACAGTGGAAGGTGTGTGCTTAAGGAGGAGAAGGGAAGGACAGTCCACACCACATTGAAATGACTGAAGAATGTGAGGATGGATGAAGACAAGTGTCGGGGAGGCTGGACATTTGAGCCAATTCCCATCTGATATCTTTCACTTTCCCAGATGGGTCGGGAGGCACAGGGAAACTGAGGAAGCCTTGAAGTAAATACGGTGGCAGGTGGAAGAGAGATGACTGAGACTCACAGAAGAATGGTCGCCCTCCGCTGAGGTTGGGGATCATGGACTGGTAGCAGCTGCAACCCAAACATTGCATGATTTCCTCCAGCCATGCTCAGCAGGCCAGGATACAGACAAGAAAAGGAGATGCAGATTGACCAAGATTGGCTTCTAGATGGATGGGTGGAGAAGGCATTAGAGGGCAAGAGCACTGAAGACATTGGCAAGGCAATTGTTGTAATGTCTTTACTCATTCAACACGTGTTTACTGAGTGCCTGATACACGCCAAGATTTAGCCTGAGCATTGGAGACACAGTGGTGAGCAACACAGGCAAGAGTTGTTCCAGTACTGTGCACTAGAGGCAAACTAGAAACAAGAAGATAAACAAGGAAATCAGAATTTCAGATGGTGGGTAAGGGCCATGACAGACGTGGTGCGACAAGGAAGAGCCTGCTGTGTTTGGGGGCATCCAGGAAGACCTGAGGAGGCTGAAGTGGTCACCCCTAAGGTATAGGCAGGGTGGGGAACAAGGGCAAGTCCCTAGAGGCTGGTAGGTAAGGAGGCTAACAGTCTTGCAGTGGCCCAAGAGAGTGGGGACATTGGAAAGCCAGGAAGCTGAGGCCAGAGCAGTGCATTCATTGCACAGTCTCAGCAGTTGAGCTGTTCCTGGACCTTTAGTTGAAAGGATGATATTGGGGCTTGGTATGTTTTCTCTGCTTTTCTCAGAATTGCAACTAAGGCCCAAAGCTGAGCCCAAAAGTCCTAAGAACTCAACATTTTAAGTTTAGAAAAACTTTCAGTTATTGCACAGGCTTGCTGAGACATGTCCTTGCCAAGAGGACAATAACAGCACAGAGAGCCCAACAACTCTGACAGCTGCTGGCTATCAGGCGGGAGACGTCTGCCTTGTCACCTTCATTTAGTTCCACTCGTCCCCGCCCCATAGAGGGGAGAGAACCACAACTCTCCTCCATTCTAAATGGGGACCAGCCTCATGGGCTGGCCTATGCCAGGTACCAAGGAGTCCTTTAGAGGGTAGACAAAAGTTTAGAAGAGATAGGGCTGGAATGAGCCCAGCCTGAGACCTGAGAGTGACTGCACTGTTACGAGAGTGATGCCGAGAAGGGGCGGAGGAGGTCCACTCTTCAGTGGTAGCACTTTGGGAGAAGAACTGCTATTTTATGTCTCTAGCCCAACACATCTGGATGCCACGAGAACTTATTTTATGGCTTTAAGACAAAGTGACTGGAGAAGAGTGAATTGGCTACCTTGTTCCTTCATCATCCAACAAGGGTTTATTTGGCACACAGGATGTACTCAGTTCTACAGCAGGCACTGAGGAGACAGCGGCGGGCACGGCGCACAGATCCCCACCTTCCAGGCACTTAATGGAGGAGAGAGATGCTAACACACCGAAGGAGATGATAATTCTGGTTCTGATGTGTGCCCAGCATCAGGATTGAAAGTGGTATTAGGGACAGGGAGAGGAAGGAAGTCTTGTAGTTAAAGTGACCAGGGAGAGTTGGCATTTGAGTGGGGAAATGGATGGAGCAAGGGGCGAGCTCTGTGGATGACTGAAAGAGGAGCTCTCTGGAAGAGGATGCTGTGGGGCAGGAATGAGTTTGGTAGAGTTGGGGGTGGCTGGAGTAGTCTGAGCAAGACGGATGTGGTAGGAGATGAGGGCAGAGAGGGGCCCACCACCGAGGCCTTTCCAGATATGGTAACATGGTAAGGCTTTGGAGTTCAGTCTTGGTATGAAGAAAAGTTCCTGGAGGGGTGACACAATGTGACACTTTTTTTGTTTTTATTTTTTATGAGACAGAGTCTTGCTCTGTTGCCCAGGCTGGAGTGCAGTGGCATAATCTCTGCTCACTTCAAGCTCTGCCGCCCAGGTTCACACCATTCTCCTGCCTCAGCCTCCCAAGTAGCTGGGACTACAGGCACCCGCCACCACGCCCGGGTAATTTTTTGTATTTTTAGTAGAGACGGGGTTTCACCATGTGAGCCAGTAGTCATGATCTCCTGACCTCGTGGACAGCCTGCCTTGGCCTCCCAAAGTACTGGGATTACAGGTGTGAGCCACCACACCTGGCCAATGTGACACATTTTTAAGACATCCTTCTGGGTACCATGGAAGATGGAAGATGCCATATAGGGCAAGAGCAGAAACGGGAGGCTGATTCCCAAGGCTGCATCAGCCCAGGTTGAGGACTGTCAGGCCTGGAAGCAAGAAGGCAGAAGAAGTGGTCAGATGGGGGATAGATTGGGATAGTGGGTCCTGCCATGTCCTGGTCTGTTGAGGTAGAAAAGAAGGTAAGATCCCAGAGTGGAGGGTGAGTCACACATGCTTGAGACAAAGAGATGGGCAGCAGGACCAGGGGCTCCCTGAAAGAAGGGAAGTGACCAGGAAACATGGTGAATGAGTGAAGATCTGGCAAGGGACTCAGAGCAAGGAGGACCCCAACCCAAATGAGAGCATCCACTTGAGAGCAAAGGTTTCAGTGAGAGTCAAGAAATGGTGAAACTTGCTGTGACTAGGTGAAGAGTGTGCATGAAATTGTTTGCAACTAATAGAGGTTCCACAGAGCACAGGGGAAAAGTTTAGAAGAAGAACAATTACATCAGGTCCAGAGAGAAGGAAACATGGCCATGTGAAGAGGACAGTGACCAGAGGACCTTGTTCAGCTTGTGTGAAAGACATGGATGAGTCATGGGGGAAAGAAATGACCTAGAAATGTCCACAGATCTGGACTCTGAAGTCTCTGATGGATTGGAGGAATTGGGCCTCTCTAGAAGAAGCCGGCTGCTCCTGGAAATCCTACAGCAGGTGGGCTGGCAACAGGATTAGTTGGTTCTTAGGAGCTACCCTGAGTGCTGGAAATAATATTAGCTCCAGATGGATGGGGGCCTTTCTGGATGGAATCCTTCACAGCTTGTCTTAACTGTGACTCCAGGGGAATACATGGAAAAATGGCATCATGGATTCTAAAATAACTCCAAGTCAGATCATTGTATGTACTTTCTGTTTCCTTTACACAACCCTCACTCACTTCTCAACCCACAGAGATATGATTTCTGCTCACTCCATTTCACCAAAACAGCCCTTGCCAAGTTCTCTAGTGGTCTCCATATTACTTGAGCCAACAGACCTTTTTCAGCCCTCATCTTCCCCAACAACTCAGCCCCGTTGGACACACCCTTCTTGGTGAAATACTTTCTTCCTTTGGATTTCTATAGTGATGTCACCCTCTCCTAACTGTGCTCCTGCCCCCAGCGACTCATTGACTCTACGTCTCAAATCCTCATTTACATAGCCTATAAGTGTTGGGGTGCCTTAATGCTTGATGGTAGGCCCTCTACCCTTCTCAATAACCTTTCTCTGAGGCATCTCAATCAGATCTGTGGCCTCGACTGCTTGATACAACAGAGGCATGTAATGAGTGCTGCAGGAGTGTTCAGTCAAGTACTTCACTATGGCATGTGAAGAGTAGCTTGATTTGGGGTCACTGTTATTCAGTGGAAAATGTAACCTTGGGACAGATAACGTAGCCCACATTTGAACTCTGAAAGACCATTCACTGGATTGAAAGACCGATAGGTACCAATAATTGCTGTTTATCCTTCATCAAAATTACCATTATTCTACAAGGTAAGCACTTGTCTATACATTACAAGCCCTGTATGTATTGCCTATGCATTAACTATGTATTAGCATTTCCTACATTCTATCCATTCCCTTTATTCAAAATATTACGCCTACCTTTTACTCAGCAGTCCACCAGGCTTTCCCATCCTCAGTAGCGTCTATTGATTGCCTTCAGGATCTATAGTAATGTTTAAAGCACTGTAATCCATCTCTATCCTCAAAGATCTTGATGGAGTATTACAATAACCCTATCACTTATTGTTGTCAGCTTTTCCATTAGCATCAATTAGAAAGGCATGAAGGGACCATATGTTGATCAATTACTTTATCAAGGGAACACGTATGGAAGAATCACTTGCAAACGATCAACAACCATTATTGCATGCAACTAAAAGGAGTATGTTTTATTTTTATTTTATTTTATTCTTTTTTTTTTTTTTTTTTGAGGCAGAGTCTCACTCTGTTGTCCAGGATGGAGTATAGTGGCACGATCTCGGCTCACTTCAACCTCTGCCTCCTGGGTTCAAGAGATTCTCCTGCCTCAGCCTCCCAAGTAGCTGGGATTATAGCCGTATACCACAACGTCCAGCTAATTTTTTTATTTGTAGAGACGGGGTTTTGCCATGTTGGCCAGGCTGGTCTCGAACTCCTGACCTCAGGTGATCCACCTGCCCTGGCCTCCCAAATTGCTGGGATTACAGGTGTGAGCCACTGCACCCGGCCTGTTTTACTTTTTTAAAAATCCACAATATAGCCAACTGTCTTGTATACACAAAAGAGTGATCTGCGGTGCATCTCATGGCAACCATGCTGTTCAGCCTACTGATATTCTTTAATGAATTGTCTGCTTTGTTGACATCTGCACTCTGCAATTCCAGAATTGATCATACATTTCCCTCATAGCCCACCTCCTCATTTCCATTAATTTTACATACTGTCTGCAGAGATAATCCGCTGTAAAGGAGGTAACACTCACCTTGGAATCAGAAGTCCTGGGTCCAAGGTCTGACTTGTAATTCACTGGGTCATGCAAAAATCTCATTTTCTTCATCTCTATATCTGCCTGAATAACCCTACAGTCTCTCCACACCTCTCAAAATAGGCAGGTGGTAAGAGTTATTACTTATTAGAAGAAGCTTTAGAAATCCAAATATTTCACCATCATCCTTGATCAACGGAAGGTTTAAGAGAGACAGAGTCATCTATTCTCAGTAGCATGGACTGCAGGGAACTGCCTCACAGAAGACCCTGTTGATTTATTACGTTAATTTATTCCAGTTTGTGTGCAGAATATTAGACATGCCTAGCTTCAGGTCTCAACCTGAAGTCATGTTTCATTCAACTAGATCTTCAGAATTATCCTATGAGATAAGCAAGGCAGGTGATATTGTTTTGATTTTGCAAATGAGGAGAGATTCAAAGTTTGGCAAACTGAACAAGATCACACAGCTAGAAAATGGACAAACCAAGGCTCCATTTTTCAAGCTTTCTAGTCCCTAGTTCTTTACCTTCCAACACCTCTAACCAGAAGGGAGAAAGCAGTTCTTAAGTCCCTTTTCAGTGCAAAGAATGACAATTTAATAACCCGAGAGAGTTAATGCACCTTCCAAAAGATTCATTTCTCTCCTGTTCACAGAGTCAGGCAGAAATTGATTTAGAACAATCAGGAGAAGACTCAGTAAGCTTCATCCACACAATAAAAATAATACACTTAGCATTCTCATATAACTTCACATTTTGTAGTTATTGATAATAAACAATTAAAAATTTATCTCATAGATAACCAGGTGGCTAGTATAATTATTTTACAACACAAAACAGACAGGCTTCCTTTCTATTGGGTAGAGATGATTTAAAAATCAATTTAACAATGCCACTTTAAATGAACAGAGTTTCAAGCCTCGTTGTGGTGGGATACATCCTGCAAATTTTGGGGATTTAATTTACAATAAGCCTCAATAAATTGCCCTCATGAGATGTCTCTCATGACCAGAGGTCATACATACAGGCTGAAGCTTAGTTGTAAACAGACTTCACCATACATTCTAGCCATTTCCAGCTTGAGACACAGGAACCTCCTCTTATCATAACCAAATGCTGACAAGTCCCTTTGACCTAGAAAGTGACATACAGTGAAATGGACCCCAGTTTAAATTCTTCTCAAGTTTTCAGGGAGAGAAAGCAATTCCAAAGCAGCCCATTAGAGGTATTTGTCTGCATGCGTAAGACATTAGGCAGCCTGACATGACTTGATGTTTGCAAAGGGAAGGATGGGTTTGAGGCAAGAGGATTTTGTATGTGCCAAGTGGTAGAGGCCAAAAGAGCCACACATGTAACTTCTTTACATACAGCTTGCCAGGTCTTTGCTTGGCTGCAACTAGCTGATTTTTTATGAATGTTAAGTTCATGGGCAAATGAATAGACGATCCAAACCTACCTTTTAATTACAAAATGCTTTTCCTCCCCACAATCAGACTTCTACTCATTTCAGCACTGAAAAAAAAAAAAAAAAATGTAATCATCGTAATTCCTAGTAGCTTGCTTCTGTTTCCGCTTCAATAGATGCCCCATAGATGGGAAGTCACTTAACAGCTCCATGTCCCATCAAGTTGCTTCCACCCGAAAACAGCTGCAATGCTTATCTAATTAAACCCCAGCACCAAACTGTGAGCTTCTGCATCAATCATTAATATTGTATTTTGGATCATTTTAAATTCTGACTGGGGTAGGTGGCTCCCCACGCACTGGTCTCTGAAGGAGATTTTTCAAATAATCTTTAAGTGGCATTGAAAAAATAAAACAAGCTGCCTGCTGTTTGAGGAAAGCTCTACCATCCTGCTGCACCCTGATTAGCTGTTAACACTAATTGAGAGATGAATATTGCTTATTCCAAAAATGCTAAAGATGGGTTTTTTTAATTATGAAAAGGAAAACGCAGTTCTCCTCACCTCGAAAATGTGTCTGTGGCTCCTTGCCCAAATTCTAAACAGTGCCAAAAGAATAGTGGTTTCTGGGCCTCTGGTCTACAGTTTGCAGAGTGATTATCCCAAATCACTTCTTTTCTCTAGGTGGCCCTCCAGAGTTAGTGAACCATGACCTCCACGTGGGATTTGCACATGCGAGCCCTGCATCTGGAATGCAGAAACACTCTTCACAGAGCTCTGATGGCCCAGAAACATTCATGGAAATCTCTGTCCTGGTCAGGCACATGTTGATGTACTTAGGCTTAAGCTCATAAACCGAGACGAACAGTTTCCTACATCCCTCTTCGAATGACTAAAGCCAACGGCCTGAGCCAAATGGGACAATTTAGAAAAAGAGAGACTGGCGAAAACCAAATGAATGTCTGCTTCCTTCTAGCATTCTAGGAAAAATACCAAGCGGCTGTGCCAAAGTGCACTGCTTGTCTTTGTTAGGAAAATACACTCAAAATCAGGGGAATCAGTCAGTCCCAGGTTCAGGAAAGATGTATGCAAAAGGGACTCCCTGATGAGGAAAAATCGACTACAAAAACACAGCATGCACCCAGCTCAGCTTAAAAATCACAAGGAACTAGGAAGAAGTGTAGAATCCCGAGTTTCTCATTCTTGTTCCCATAAGCCGGGATTGGCTGAGACTTAGCCAGGATACCACCTGGCATTCAGCCACATCAGCTAAAGAGATGAGGAACCTGAGAGGAAACAAATGTGAGGAAGAGGATGATTCAAGAGGACCAGAAATACAAGGAAAGGACAGAAGCCCTAGGATGCTCACCGCAGAGAAGACAAGCTGAAAGATTTAGGAACCGGTTGAAAGCCAACATGCTGGAGCCTCCCGAAGGGTGGAGTCAGGGATCTCTCCTGCTATTAGTGTATCAGCAGCCTCACGGCTACCCTCAGACCTGAAATTTGTGATAGATTTATACACAGTTGATAGAGTCCTGCCCATGCTACTTTCCTACTATCTCTGTGTTTCCTAGAACCAACGTACACCCCTCCCCATGGCTCTCCCACTGCCATCACACTCTAAGTCTATGTCCAGTCCTAGGGAGCTATAAGACCTTGAGTGTATTGGTGAAACTCTCCAAGTCTCCTTTTCCTCATCTGTAAAATGAATATATTTGGAATACATTTATTTCAAATATAAACTATTTGGAATATATTTATTCTACTAAAATTTGACATTTTTAGTACTTCCTACATAT
>NW_016803982.1:2281054-2324568 GCF_001698545.2 Rhinopithecus bieti
AAATATAAACTATTTGGAATATATTTATTCTACTAAAATTTGACATTTTTAGTACTTCCTACATATCAAGTTAAATGTGTAAATGTGGGGGGGGGGGTTGTTTTGTTTTCTTGTCTTGTTTTTTGTGGGTTTTTTTTTTTTTTGTTTTTTTGTTTTGTTTTGTTTTGTTTTGTTTGAGACAGAGTCTTACTCTCTCACCCAGGCTGGAGTGCAGTGGCGCAATCTCGGTTCACTTCAACCTCCATCTCCTGGGTTTAAACAATTCTCCTGCCTCAACCTGCCAAGTAGCTGAGATTACAGGCACACACTACCACACCTGGCTAATTTTTGTATTTTACTAGAGAAGAGGTTTCACCATGTTGGCCAGGCTGGTCTTGAACTCTTGACCTCAAGTGATTCACCCGCCTCAGTTTCCCAAAGTGCTGGGATTACAGGCATGAGCCACTGCGCCCAGTCAAATGTGTTTTGATATATTAGTATTATTCTTGTCCTACAGCACAATGTGGAAAATGTTATTGCCATTATGCAGATGAGAAAATGCAGGCCACAAAACTTTCCCAACGCTCCCAAAGTCATCCAGCAAGAAGTACCAGAATCAAAATCTTCTTATCCTTGCCAAAAAAAAAAAAAAAAAAAAAAAAAAAGAAAGAAAGAAAACATAAATAAAAGTGGAACAATAAGAATAATAAAAAAGAGTGAGGGAGACAGAGAGAATCTGGAGGCACAATAAGAAGAAACCTAAATCTAATTTATCTCACTTTGAATAAAGGACAATTTGTAAAATTTAGCAGTAAAGACTGTAATATGCTTGAAATTTAATAGACTTGGGAGATGTAATAAGAACAGCCTTTTTTGCAAGTGTTTATTTTCTAATAAACAGGAATCAGGAAATTTGCCTCTGGGCAGTTTTTCCCCACAACTAATAATTGAAAATATGAAGTTAGCAAACAATTCTTTTACAGCAAACATTGCTCTTTTATTCAATTGTTCATGAAAGAGAAATATCTATTGATTTCCATCTATGTGCCAGGCATTGTGCACTCCATTTGCCAGGCATGCAGTTTAGAGCCAGACAGTCTGGTATCTGAGCTTTAAAGGCCAAGAATCAAGTGTTTATGTCTGGCATGTTGTAATTAATTAAACCATTTTCATGCAATAATTGCAGGGTCTCAGAATACAACGCATTTGGTGACAAGCTCACTGGATTCAAAGAGACGTTGCTGTGGGATTTCTGCAAGACCAGAGTCTTAGAGGAGACGGTGCCCAAGTCTAACTTGTTCACTCTTGGAATGCCGGGCACCAAACATGGTGCCTGGTCCACTGCAGACAGTTGGTTCTTCCCATGTGCCATGCATTTGACTCTCTTAGGGAACTCCTTTAAAACAGAGGTATCAAGCACCCGCTCCTCCCCAGAAGATGCTCATCCTGTTGGTGGAAACAGGACCATGATGAGATTTGTTTGTATTCTCCATGGGTGAATTTTTTTTTTTTTTTTTTTTTTTTTTTTTTTTTTTTTTGAGATTGAGTCTCACTCTGTTGCCAGGCTGGAGTGCAGTGGCATGATCTTGGCTCACTGAAAACTCTGCTTCCCGGTTCAAGTCATTCTCCTTCCTCAGCCTCCTGAGTGGCTGGGACTACAGGCACGTGCCACCATGCCCAGCTAATTTTTGTATTTTTAGGAGAGATGGGGTTTCACCATGTTGGCCAGGATGGCCTTGATCTCTTGACCTTATGATCCGCCCACCTCACCCTCCCAAAGTGCTGGGATTACAGGCGTGAGCCACCGCCCCTGGCTATACATACCCAGTGACAAGAACCACTCAATGTGAGCTTTATGTGTATTTTTCAATGTATAAAAAAGTAAATCAGGCCAGGCATGGTGGTTCACACCTGTAATCCTAGAACTTTGGAAGGCCAAGGAGAAGATTGCTTGAGCCCAGGAGTTCTAGGCTGCAGTGAGCTATGATCTTGCTGCTGCACTCCAGCCTAGGTGACAGAGTGAGATCCTATCTCTAAAAACAAACAAACAAGAAAGAGTGAACTAGCATTATTAACATAGGTAGATACTATACTTTTAAAAACCATGTGGCACCCTAATGGGTATAAATTCTAAAGCAAGAAAGGGATAGGAGGAAGTGTTGGATTAACATTATGTGTAGGGGCAATATATACTATAATAGGATAAAAATCCTACTAGAAGAGGGAAGGAACATGGAATCTCTTAGGGTGAACATGAGGACCTTTTTTAACACCTAAAATAAAAGTTTAAAATAACATTTTTTTGGCTATGATTAAAAAGTCAAAAAAAAAAAGTAAACAAACAGATGCTGACAACGTTGTGGAGAAAAAGTAATGATTATGTCCTGTTGCAGGCAGGGGTGTAAATTAGTTCAACCATTGTGGAAGACAGTGTGGTAATTCCTCAAAGACCTAAAGACAGAAATATCATTCGACCCAGCAATCCCATTACCAGCTATACACTGAAAGGAATATAAATGATTCTATTATAAAGACACATGCATGTGTATGTTCACCGCAGCACTGTTCACAATAGCAAAGACATGGAATCAACCTAAATGCCCATCAATGGTAGACTGGATAAAGAAAACATGGTACATACACACCATGGAAGACTATGCAGCCACAAAAAAAGAATGAGGTCATGTCATTTGCAGGGATATGGATAGAGCTAGAGGCAACTATTCCTCACAAACTAATGCAGTAACAGAAAACCAAACACTGCATGTTCTCACTTATAAGTGGGATTTAAATGCTGAGAACACATGGACACATAGAGAGGAACAACACACACTGGGGCCTATTAGAGGGTGGAGGGTGGGAAGAGGGAGATGATCAGGAAAAATAACCAATGGGTACTAGGCTTACTACCTGGGTGATGAAATAATCTGTACAACAAACCCCCATGACACAAGTTGACCTGTGTAACAAACCTGCACATGTACCCCTGAACTTAAAACTTAAACAAAACATTTCTTAGACCCCTATAGTATAGGTAGCATTTATATTTATTTTCTTTGTATTAATAGATAAAAACATACCTCTATGAATTTGATAATGCCTTTAATTGATTTGACTTATATTAATCTTAAGTGTCTACTTACATTTTTAAAATACTAACTCATACATGTGCAAGACATTATTTATTCAGCCTGCAGATACTGCTTAGTAGGCACGTGGACTCAAGAAGAAACGCATGATGCACATGGTCTGCATGTCACAAACCATAGACATAGACCATCTAACTAGTAGTAAGACTAGAAGGAAATTTTTCAACATGAGGAAGAGGCAAAATTAGACTCTTTAGTGGTAAGGAACATTTTAAATTTCTGTGTAGTGGCAAAATAATTCACCAGGACCAAATGCAAAAATGTGTGGTGTTTTCTTATAAGTTACCATTTTATAGAATAAGTAATTTTAGCATGCCTAAGGAAAAGAAATAAATTAGATAAGATTTGGAGCAATAAAAACAGGATGCAGAGAATAACTGAGGTAGAACAACTTTGCAACATTTGTAAGATTTTCTCAGAACAGGATTAAACTTAACATGATGATATCTGAAGAGACAAGGCCAGGGAGAGAAAATCCATTTGATTATTCCATTTTGGGAAGTGGTTAGGGAAGTACGATCAAATGCATAGCTAAAAAAGGTAAAAAAAACACAAATCCCGTAAGCCAAAAGACCTTTTCATTAAAACTTATTGATAAATGTACACCCAACATCAAGATCAAAAAGAGGTTCTTAACTAGAAATCATTTGTTATTAACAGGCAAAGTAAAAGAGGCTGTTATATAGAAAACAGAAAAAGCATCTTTTATCATTGGATGGATAAGCTGCTGATACCTGAAGGTCACATAAGACCAAAATGTAAAAGCAGCAACACATGTTGCTGGACTTCCTTCTTTTCCAGGTTTTGCAACTTAGCCCTCAGTTGTTCTCAGGAAATTACATTTCTCTAAAATAAATATAGTGATAAGATTAGGATTCAACAACATCCAAGGCTCTCATATTACTATTACACCTTTCTCTGTGCACGCCTCAGAATATTATTGGCCATTTAAAATGGATTCTCTTTTAAGGGGGCATATCTAACATTTTGCAATCTCTGCCTGTTTATATGGACTCCAAAATCACCAAAAATCCCAAGCAATCAGTCTCATCCTCATTTTCTATTCAGCAACATTCCCCAAGTCTTTTTCTCTGAATGTTGGTCAAGACGTTCCTCAAGAAAGAGGAGAGGAGGGACTATGATTTGAGTAATTCGTATCTTGAAGATTCTCTGAAATCCTACCTGGAAAACATCTGTTTAGCCTTGTTCGTCCCATTATTTCTCACATTTATTTGACCTCAGGGGCCCTTTATCATGTAACATTGGATAAAATTCCACAGAAACAGCCTTCCAGGCACATACTTTGGACAGTCTAACTCTTTATGACCCTGAGACACTCTGAAATTGACTGCTCTGGTCCACCAATAGATGCTGAACTTCGACATCACCCAGGAACTGGTCGAGCTGCTGGGGATACTGCGGTGAACAAGATGAGCACAGTCCCAGGTCCCCCTGGAGCGCACTTTCTAGCATATGATGGAGCAAATGCACCTGATGGTTTCAGGGGAGTCTGAGAATAGTGATTTGAATGGGAGCAGGATGTCCCTTTAGACAGGATGGGCACGTAAGGCTTCTTCCCAAGGTGATGTTTGAGACCAGATCCTGATTCTGTTCACTCTCATTTTAATACTAGACTTTTCCAGTTGTTTGAAAATCACTGATTGAAAAGTAGTAATGCAAGATTTGTGTTTTAGTCATTTTCTGTTAATAAAAATGTCAATTAAACAACGCTTATTCCCCATCCATCCCATTTAAATAGGCATGCATTGCATATGGGTTAAAAACGTGTGTCTACTGGGATCTTACACTCAGTTCTCAGAGCAAGTGCAAAGGGAACATCTCCGAGTCACAGCGTAAGTGGTAAAACAGTGTTTCTGACACAGCCCAGAAGTTCATCCACACGGAAGGCACTCAAACAATTCCCCCTTTTTACTCTTCTCTAAACAGGACACACACACATAATTGGACACCAGGAAACTCCTGTATGGCACACTGACAATGAATAGTTGTCTTAGTGGCTTATAATTAAGGAGAGTGATAATGCTGGGAATTTAACTTTGGTGGTACTTAACTCTGAAATACCTTTCACTAGCTCAATCCCTGCTGATTGCTTATTAAAATGACTCCTGAAACTCCCAGGAAAACAACTTGGAAGGCTGAGTAAATGCTTTTGTATTGTGAAGATACTCTTTAATGAAATACTTCTTCCCCACAGCAACAGACCTACTCTATAATCCAAGAAAATGGTTTTAATAAATGCTTCTGATAATGATCTTCATAATGATCATTGTGTTATTGGTTAAAATGGTGTTGCATAATAAAACCTCCTTCAAAAAGGTTCTAAAAGACAAGGTACTAATTCAAAAGAAGGTGGTGGTGGTTGTTTTTAATTCCAACATGCTTCTGGGAGATCCACTTAAACATTTGCCATAACAGTGGAAAATCTTTAAGCAGACCAATGAAAATTTTCTTCTTATTGTGTTTTGAGTAGTCAAATTGCACCCAGTATTGTAAAATGAAAGTGCTTTGTTGCTAGGCAATTCCATGAATCATCCCAAATCAGGTTTTAACCAGATTGATAAAAAAAGTTACCCCTTATTTTGTCTTTTACTAGAACACAGTTTTAGTTGAGCAACAAAATATGTGAACTGATCATATGGGAATAGAATTTTTATAGCAATAAATAAATCTTGCCCCAATGATAATATTTAATGATATGCATAATTATTGTTAAAACGCACGGGAATCAGATAAAAGTGATATAAAGCCCAAGCGATGATTGCATTTAGCATTCTGTTGACACTGCAGATAAAAGCAGCTTTAAGATCAGCATGGAGGAAGAAGGAATAGGAAGCTGCTCTGAACTCCCTCCAGAAACACCTATATTCACATCCAAGGCACCAGCTGTTGAGTTTCCCTGACTTGAGAAATGGCATCACTCTTGACTGACATCTCCCAAGGAGACTAAGTAGAATATTAATATATTAGTAGAATATTACTAAGGAATATATTAGAATATTATTAATATATTAGAGTATTATTAAATAATATATTAGTAGAATATTAATATATTAGAATTAATATATTAGTAGCATATTCATATATTAGTAGAATTAACCAATTGAATGGTTTATAAATTCGAATATATTTGTTAAAGTTTAATCATTTAATTGATAATTATATCTGATAGTAAGAAATTCACCTCTTCATTTTATTTAATAGCAGAATAAACAGACCATTAAGCACACTGAATTTAGAATAAAGGTGAATCTAACAGAAATATTATTGGTATATGAGTATTTATGGAGTCTTCATATTCCTCACTACCTACCTGCAAAGGTAAAGTGTTTATTTGAGGATGTAGACATGGAGATCCACACAAACAAGTGAAGAGCTATATATTGAAGACAACAGCCTTCAATCTTTAAACCAAGTACAAAGCTTTTATACATTTATAGTATAATATAGCTCCTACTATTTCTATGTTTATGTCGTATCTCTTCGATAAGCAATTGGTGGGTCTGAAACCTACTTTCATTGAGATACTTACTTGAAGTCAGTACAAATGATCAGTGAGGATCATTCTGCCCTTCCCCTGAAAACACAAAGTGGAGCTTTAAAACAGGCTCTCACACTGGATTTTAGGTGGATTTGGGTTTTAACTCTCGGTGTCTATGAGCAATAAAAAAAAAAAAAAAACCCCACAGCAGAACGATTTCCAAGGATATTAGAGGATTTAATGAACAAGGACCGCATTTAAGGCAAGTGGGGTAAAGAGAAGCAAAACGAACTTTTCCTGCTTTTTCCTGTGAGAAATATCATTGTAATTACGTATGTATCTAAATTAAAATTGCATATTCATGTTTTGCATTTTCATCTGGCCTTGTATAATTAAAACTGCATCACATTTGATGGATTTATAATTATGGCGAAATGGTTATGTTAATGTTCATCTCTTCCATGCTGAAAAACATCAAAACACAAGAACATTTCTTTACTTGTTTCTTACCAGAAATTCAATCTCCAGATACAAAATTCAATGATCATGTGTCCTGAAAATAAAATATCTTTGAGATCAATAGGCACAGCTTCAAGTGTGAGATCCAAAAATTCTGATGCTTGCAAAGCACAAACCCAAACTGCTTTAAAGAATAATCTATAGAGGAAAAAAATAGAATGAATTGTAGAAGGTCTGATTAAGGTCTTATAGAAGATACCTTACTAACTTCAGTGAATTAGCAGGAGACAATCATATCTCCTCAGGCTATAATCATTGTACTTTAAATCCCCAAATATTTCCATTTAAAAAAAAAAAGAGAAAGAAGAGAAAAAAAAAAACTGTGTGCCGCAGGATCAGAGCTTTCACTTCTGAATGTAAAAATGGTGACTACATCAAACACCCACTATTCATTCTTTACTGAGAAACTCTTTCCTAAGTTTTCCCCATGAGGGAATCACAAAAACAAAAGCACAGTAGATGATAAAAGTTTATGTCGGAAGTAGAAACATGTTACTCCGGGTCTCTGTCTTGGCTGTTGGGAACATTTCAGGTTCAAGATCTCCTGAACAAACATTTAGTGCTTAGATATTTCTATAAGTTGAATTGTGTTCCCCCACAGTGTTGAGCCCTAGCCTATGGAATCTCACAATGTGACCTTATTTGGAAATAGGGTCATTGTAAGAGATAGGAAAAACTAAACTGTTTCTGCTATTCTCACACTCAATGCAACACAGAACCCTCTGTGACCAAAATGTATGGGGGATTTTCCCTGCACTCCAAGCAATTCTCCAAGCAGACACCAGCTGAGTGTCCTACAGTTCAATTCAGTTCTGATGCTATCTACCTAGAGATGATATCAGGACCTACAGGTGAAGGGCTCAGTCTCACAGGACTGCCCCCGACTTCAGATGCCAGTCACAAGCCCCAGCTGTGACCTGTGCTTCTGACCAACTGGCTATAAATTAAGAGTTCTCAAGACCCACTCTTTGGGTTTGATTTATTTGCTAGGACAACTCATAGAACTCGGGGAAATGCTTTACTTACATTTACTCATCTATTATTGAGAATATCACCAGTGACACAAATGAACAGCCAGATGGAAGAGATGCATAGGCAAGGAATGAGGGAAGAGTGTGGAGCTTCCGGCACCTACCAGCACCTCCTCAAATTCAACAAACTGAAAGCACTCTGAATGCCGTCTTTGTGGGTTGTTATACAGGCATGATTGATTAAGTATTGGCCATTGCTGATCAACTCAACCTTCAGCCCCTCACCACTCCCCAGAGATCTCAGTCCCCAGGTGGGACTGAGAGTTCCAACCCTCTAATCACATAGTTGGTTCCTCTGGCAACCAGCCCCCAAACCTGAGGCTATCCAGGAGGCCCCAGCCATCAGTCATATGCCTAGAATACACAGACACATATCACTTTGGAGATCCCAAAGATTTTAGGTGCTGTGTTTCAGGAAATGAGAACAAGAGCAAATATGTACACAGTCCCAACTCACGATGGGTTGACTTAGAATTTTGACATTTTGACAGTGTGAAATGACACGATGAAGTGGAAACTGCACTCTGAGTACCCAAGCAATCATTCTGGTTTTCACTTTCAGTACAATAGCCAATAAATTATATGAGATATGAGAAAGAAAAGACACATAATATTGGAAGAATGCAAGCCCCCTTTAAATGATCGGGCCCAGAGAAGTGTTGGAACGGAACAGCAGTCACGTCCCACCCCATTCTGACTTGATCTCTTCAAGGTGCTAGCCACATTGACTCTAGACTGACTGATGCCAAGTAACTATAAATTACCCTAACAATGCTGCGCACTGGACACCACAACTCATAACCTACAGTTCAACCATGTATAGCCAATCACTAATCAATGTTATTTCTGTAAATCAATATGAATTGTATCAGCACACTGCTTGTCCACCTTTGCCCTTGAAAACCTCCTTGTAGCAAAGGCCGAAAGGTGCACTTTTCGGTCAGTTGTTCTCACCTTGGCTCAAGTAAACACTTTAAAATTACATTTTATGCCTCAATTTCTTCCTTCAGGTCAACATAAATTCAACACCTTATTTAAAAACAGGCTTTGTGTTAGATTATTTCGCCCAACCACAGGCTAATGTAAGCATTCTGAGTACATTTAAAGTAGGCTTGGCTAAGCTGTGGTGTTCAATAGATGCGGTATATTGAATGCATTTTTGATTTACAACATTTTCAACTTACATGGGTTTGTCAATTGACGTAGTTCCATAGTAAGTCAGGGAGCTTCTGTGTACTTCTGGTTATAAATTACAGTATCACAGTCATTAAAAATGTAATTAGTTAGATTAAATGGAAGCTATACTGTAGTATGTGGATACTGAATCCGGTGTAACCAGTCTCCTGACAAGAAGAGGGAAATTTGGACACAGACACAAACAGGGAGAATACCACATGAGGATGGATGCAGAGACTGGAATGATGAGCCTACAGGACAAGAAGCGCTAAGGATCACTGGTATGAAATAAGAATGAAATTCTATGCCTGGGCAACATAGCAAGACTTCATCTCTACAAAAAAAAAAAAAAAAAAAAGTTGTAAGTAGCCGGAGGATCACTTGAGCCTGGGAGTTCAAGGCTGCAGTGAGCCATGATCAGCCACTGCACTCCAGCCTGTGTGACAGAGAGAGATCCTGTCTCAAAAGAAAAAAAAAAATGTTCTAACCCCCTACAAGCAACTTGACAGACCTCTCTTGGCCAAGGGGACCCCAGAGAAACCTTGAAAACTGAGTTCCTGGTCACAGTGAGATGGGAGGTCAGATACGCCTCTTTATACCCTCTCCCCAACAAATTGCCATTAGACTTTCTTTCTCTTTCAAAAGACTTGCTCCACCACTGATTTTAACCAATCACTAGACACCATACCCAGACTCTCTACTTTTCTGTGGTTTCAACACAGCAGGTGGCAAGGACCACATCACATTCCCCCACAGACCATGGACTGGTTCTAACCAGTCTACAGAAGCTGCACACAGATGCCCTGTGTCCTCCATTTCATTTTCTGATGTATAGAGCCTGCTTTTAATGCATTTAAATGTTGTCTCCACTCCCAAGTGAACGTGGGATGTATGCAACATACATTTTTGTTTATTAAGCATGCATGTCCCCTCTTTGTGAATATTCATAGTTCCTCCTATAACCTATTGAATATGTCTACTTAACCAACCCATTCAGCATCAATTCCCGTCTCATCCTTCCTCCTTCAAAGTGCCTGCTTTCAGTCTCTGCCAGGGGCTGTGCTTCTCAGCCTGCAGCATGGCTAGCCTGCGGGTTGCAACCCTTTATTAAAAAACAAAGCTCTCTTCTCCAAATGTATGGATCTCATGATTTTAAGTCAACCGCAGCAATATCAGAAGCTAGAATAAGAGGCAAGGGGCCAGGCACAGTGGCTCATGCCTGTAATCCCAGCACTTTGGGAGGCCAAGATGGGCGGATCATGAGGTAAAGAGATTGAGACCATCCTGGCCATCATGGTAAAACCCCATCTCTACTAAAAATACAAAAAATTAACTAAGTGTGGTGGTACACACCTGTAGTCCCATCTACTTGGAGGCTGAGGCAGGAGAATCACTTGAACCCGGGAGGTGGAGGCTGCAGTGAGCCAAGATCGTGCCCCTGCACTCCAGCCTGGCGACAGAGTGAGACTCCATATCAAAAAAAAAAAAAAAGAAGGAAGGAAGGAAGGACCCCTTCCCAGAGCTTTCAGAGGGAGTGTGGCAGCCCTGCCAACACCTTCATTTCAGTTGCCTAGCCTTCAAAACTGTAAGAGAACAGATTTCTGTTGTTTTGACATACCCAATTTGCTGTACTCTGTTATGACAGCTCTCAGAAACTAATACAGATGTCTGCAGAACTCGGAAGATTATCTTCCCAGAATTTCAACTCGTATCCACGTACTACAAGGTGCGTGAACCAATGTCTTGATGTTTTATGAAACTGAAGTTTCTGAAGCTTCTGGCTTAGAATTCAGCTTAGAATTCTTTTCTTTCCTTTGTTCTCAAAGAAACGGGTGAGGAAATGTTCTCCTTGCAGAGTTGATTCTCCAGTGCTAAGATCACTAGCAGTACCTGCCTGCAAGGTCTCTAGGTCTGAGCCACGGGAGCCAGGATGTGGTACTGGAGGCAGCAGTGAACCTGTGTTCGCTGCCCCGTCTCCCTTACAACAACAAGGGCCAGAAAATGCAGCCACTCAACAGCAACGTAGGTACATGACACTGGACAGACACACGTACCTAGGAGTCTGGCAACCTTTTCAGGCTCCCACATCAAGTCTGAGGGAAATTGTCTTGTGAAATGGCAAAGAAAATAAAATCTTTAACATGAGTATCCATTCACAGACATTAATGCAGACTAGACTGTGATCTGGAAACAAGGAATCCAAAAGAACCACACAAGTTGTTCTTGATTACTATGTACAGATCAACACGCTGATCACTCGACTGGCCCTCAGCACCTCTTACCTTCCAATATTTTGTTAATAAATGTTTTACAGCAGGTACAAAAAGAGGCTGAATGCACGAACCTATACTCTAACACAACCAGGATGCAGATCAACAGAGGCTTTGGGCAGAACGTGGTATGAATCACAGTTTAGATTCTCTAGCACTTTTCATTCTACGACTCACTTTAACAAACATTTCTGGGTTTAGTTCTCATGTGACCCTGTTAATTTTAGAGGTAGATAGTCAGAAAAGTTAAATGACTTCCCCCTGGTCACAAAGAAAGTATAACTCAAGCTGTTTCTTCTGACTTCATATCTCCTGTTACAAATTCCCCGGAGAGAAATTTTCATTTACAGAAATTTTCATTTTCAGTGGATCAAATGTCCACCGCTGGTCCATTGCCTGCAGCATGGTCTAGCCTGGAGCATACTCACTGCCAGCTCACTTGCTGCTATAATCTGGAGATCTGTCCCCCCAAAATTTATATGTTGAAACGTAATCCCCAATGCAATCATATTAGGAGGTGAAGCTTTTAGGATGTGATTACACCATGAGGACAGAGACCTCATGAGTGATATGAGTGTCCTTATAAAAGAGGCCTGAGAGAGCTTGTTCGCTCCTTCTACCATGTAAGGAACCAGCAAGAAGGTGCCATGTGGGAAGCAGATAGCCCTCACCAGGCACTGAATCAGCATGTGCCTTACTCTCGGACTTCCCAGCCTTCAGATTTGTGAGCAATAAATTTCTATTGTTTATAAATTACCCAGTCTAAGGTATTTTGTTACAGATGTGTAAA
Source organism: Rhinopithecus bieti (assembly GCF_001698545.2). NCBI lineage: Eukaryota > Metazoa > Chordata > Mammalia > Primates > Cercopithecidae > Rhinopithecus > Rhinopithecus bieti. The sequence goes on from NW_016803982.1 coordinate 2,293,468, forward strand.
CAGACTGAGACACCTGTCCTCCTCAGAACTGTTACACAGCACTGTTACTGTAACACCACTTCTGGTCACATCCTTTGCAGGAAATTTTTTTTCAATATCAAGATCATCAACAAACAGTATTTCTTCCTGCCCCGATGAGTACATTTTCTACTGAACTGTTTTCTCCTCAAAGTAATGTTCTAGGCACCACTGTTGTCTTCATTTGTCCAGCTGCCTTAAATAAAAGGCCACAGACTGGGTGGCTCATGAACAACAGAATTTATTTCTCACAGTCCTGGAGGCCAAGAAGTCTAAGATGAAGGCACCAGCAGATTCCCTGTCTGGGGAAGGCCCTCTTCCTTGTTTATACTCAGCTGTCTTCTCCCCGGATCTTCACATGGCAGAAGGGATGAGGGATTTCTCTGTGGTCTTTTTTATAAGGGCACTAATCCTATTCATAAGGAACCTACTCGCATAACCTAATCACCTCCCAAAAGCCCCACCTCCTAATACCATCACTTTGAAGGTAAGGATTTTGACATACACATTTTGGGTGCACATAAACATTCAGTCCATTGCAACTGTATTAGTCAGGGTTCTCCAGAGAAACAGAACCAATAACCAATAGAATGGAGATATATATGGGGACCAGCAAAACTATGAAGCATATATATACACATACAGAATATATGTATATATATGAATATATATATTCTCTCTCTCCCTGTGTGTGTGTGTATATATATATAATTTCTCTCTCTCCCTCTGTGTGTGTGTGTGTGTGTGTATATATATACACACACATACATATATCACATACAGAATATATATACACACATACAGAATATATGTATATATGAATATATAGTATGTATATATAGTATGTACATATATGTATATATGTATATATGAATATATATATTCTGTATGTGTATATATATATTCTGTATGTGATATATATGTGTGTGTGTATATATACACACACGTGTATATATATATGTGTGTACATATATACACACATACACACACAGAGCGAGAGGGAGAGAAATTATTATAAGATATTGGCTCATGGAATTATGATGGCTGAGAAGTTCCACGATTTGCCATATACAAGCTGGAGAGCCAGGGAAGCTGGTGGTATAGTTTGAAGTCCTGAGAGTCAGAAAGCTGATGGTGTAGATTCTAGCCCAAGTTGGACAGCCTGAAAACCAGTAACACCAGGGCCAGGAGGTTGATGTTCCAGCTCATGCAGTCAGGCCGAGAATGATTTCAACATTCCTCACATTTTTGTTCAATTCAGGCCCTCAACAGATGCAGTGATACCCATCCATATCCCATGACACTGTCAAATTGACACATAAAATTAACCATCACAGTCACTCTCACAGAACTGTTTCTAGAAGAGGGAAATTGGAGTTTTAGCAGCCCCCAGCCCTACAGTAATACTAGATGTCACAAAAAGGCACCAGAAAAAAAACAGAGGTCCACATGCTTATATTTGACCATCTTATAAAACCATCCTAAAACCACAACCATCCTATAAACCAAAAGCCTTCAAACTTCATTGCTCATATGCCTCTTTAAATTATTTTGAAAAAATTATGTACCCCTGTGAACACTTTAAATTGACATCTAAACATTTTCTTTATAAGCTTAAATAGTTGTAAAGAATGTGATATTTAGCATATGGTAAATGTTGAAATTTAAAAATTAAAGTTACAACATCCTTCTAAATGTATGCAATGGAATCTAAATTGCATAATGGCTTGAAAGCCATCTGTTGGAAAACAGTTGCCTTCTCTTGTCACTTCTGCCTCTGATGATGACAGTATCCTGCAGAAGCCAGAGTCCTTCATCCCAGAGGTGAACACACACATCTGGCCCTGGAGTCAGAGAAACTAAAAGAGGATCTAGGGGGAGATGGGATACAATACCTACAGGCCCAGTTACTACTCACATCAACAAGGTGAATCAGTAGATCAGGAACAATGAGGGTCATCTACAAATGGCTGTGACTTCCCTTCAGCCCCGCACATCTTCCATATCAACCAGAAATACATAATACAGGGAGTTCTGGGAACAGTTCAGTCTAGGCAAATAGACACAAAGCCATGGCACCGTGGACCTTGCCAGGCATGGGGAGCCCACACATGAAGCTCATGCTGTCTTCTGTACCCTGAATAATGAAGTCTTATGTCCCTATTCTAGGAGTCACATGTCTTCTACCAGCATCCGTGAACCTGTTACAGGTTAACCTACTAGGTTGCAATGAGGGTAAAATCTCAGCCTCTTCACAGTTTTTGGTAATACTATTATCAATTCAACACTCCATGAACTAGCTCTTTCTTGACCTTAGAAATGTTTACATTTCCTTTCCTTTCTTTATTTGTTTTTCCATTACTCTTCATTCAAACTTGTATCTTCAATGCTTGGAAGTCTTCTACTGATCCCACTACCACAGTTTATTCAATAAAAACATGTTTACAGAAACCTAAATTTTTTGTGTTTTATTTTCTATGATCATGTTGCAACCATTAAAACTTCTTTCCATATTATATAATCATTAAAATTATGAGTAGTAAAAAACAGATCAAAAATGTGAATATATTAAACATCTGAATAAACAAGTATTAAAAGAAATTTAATTATTGGAAATTAGTCATCTCTTAAAACAAAACTGCTAAAAAGCAAATCCGGCCGGGCGCGGTGGCTCAAGCCTGTAATCCCAGCACTTTGGGAGGCCGAGACGGGCGGATCACGAGGNCCCGGATCTTCACATGGCAGAAGGGATGAGGGATTTCTCTGTGGTCTTTTTTATAAGGGCACTAATCCTATTCATAAGGAACCTACTCGCATAACCTAATCACCTCCCAAAAGCCCCACCTCCTAATACCATCACTTTGAAGGTAAGGATTTTGACATACACATTTTGGGTGCACATAAACATTCAGTCCATTGCAACTGTATTAGTCAGGGTTCTCCAGAGAAACAGAACCAATAACCAATAGAATGGAGATATATATGGGGGACCAGCAAAACTATGAAGCATATATATACACATACAGAATATATGTATATATATGAATATATATATTCTCTCTCTCCCTGTGTGTGTGTGTATATATATATAATTTCTCTCTCTCCCTCTGTGTGTGTGTGTGTGTGTGTATATATATACACACACATACATATATCACATACAGAATATATATACACACATACAGAATATATGTATATATGAATATATAGTATGTATATATAGTATGTACATATATGTATATATGTATATATGAATATATATATTCTGTATGTGTATATATATATTCTGTATGTGATATATATGTGTGTGTGTATATATACACACACGTGTATATATATATGTGTGTACATATATACACACATACACACACAGAGCGAGAGGGAGAGAAATTATTATAAGATATTGGCTCATGGAATTATGATGGCTGAGAAGTTCCACGATTTGCCATATACAAGCTGGAGAGCCAGGGAAGCTGGTGGTATAGTTTGAAGTCCTGAGAGTCAGAAAGCTGATGGTGTAGATTCTAGCCCAAGTTGGACAGCCTGAAAACCAGTAACACCAGGGCCAGGAGGTTGATGTTCCAGCTCATGCAGTCAGGCCGAGAATGATTTCAACATTCCTCACATTTTGTTCAATTCAGGCCCTCAACAGATGCAGTGATACCCATCCATATCCCATGACACTGTCAAATTGACACATAAAATTAACCATCACAGTCACTCTCACAGAACTGTTTCTAGAAGAGGGAAATTGGAGTTTTAGCAGCCCCAGCCCTACAGTAATACTAGATGTCACAAAAGGCACCAGAAAAAAAACAGAGGTCCACATGCTTATATTTGACCATCTTATAAAACCATCCTAAAACCACAACCATCCTATAAACCAAAAGCCTTCAAACTTCATTGCTCATATGCCTCTTTAAATTATTTTGAAAAAATTATGTACCCCTGTGAACACTTTAAATTGACATCTAAACATTTTCTTTATAAGCTTAAATAGTTGTAAAGAATGTGATATTTAGCATATGGTAAATGTTGAAATTTAAAATTAAAGTTACAACATCCTTCTAAATGTATGCAATGGAATCTAAATTGCATAATGGCTTGAAAGCCATCTGTTGGAAAACAGTTGCCTTCTCTTGTCACTTCTGCCTCTGATGATGACAGTATCCTGCAGAAGCCAGAGTCCTTCATCCCAGAGGTGAACACACACATCTGGCCCTGGAGTCAGAGAAACTAAAAGAGGATCTAGGGGAGATGGGATACAATACCTACAGGCCCAGTTACTACTCACATCAACAAGGTGAATCAGTAGATCAGGAACAATGAGGGTCATCTACAAATGGCTGTGACTTCCCTTCAGCCCCGCACATCTTCCATATCAACCAGAAATACATAATACAGGGAGTTCTGGGAACAGTTCAGTCTAGGCAAATAGACACAAAGCCATGGCACCGTGGACCTTGCCAGGCATGGGGAGCCCACACATGAAGCTCATGCTGTCTTCTGTACCCTGAATAATGAAGTCTTATGTCCCTATTCTAGGAGTCACATGTCTTCTACCAGCATCCGTGAACCTGTTACAGGTTAACCTACTAGGTTGCAATGAGGGTAAAATCTCAGCCTCTTCACAGTTTTGGTAATACTATTATCAATTCAACACTCCATGAACTAGCTCTTTCTTGACCTTAGAAATGTTTACATTTCCTTTCCTTTCTTTATTTGTTTTCCATTACTCTTCATTCAAACTTGTATCTTCAATGCTTGGAAGTCTTCTACTGATCCCACTACCACAGTTTATTCAATAAAACATGTTTACAGAAACCTAAATTTTTTGTGTTTTATTTTCTATGATCATGTTGCAACCATTAAAACTTCTTTCCATATTATATAATCATTAAAATTATGAGTAGTAAAAAACAGATCAAAATGTGAATATATTAAACATCTGAATAAACAAGTATTAAAAGAAATTTAATTATTGGAAATTAGTCATCTCTTAAAACAAAACTGCTAAAAAGCAAATCCGGCCGGGCGCGGTGGCTCAAGCCTGTAATCCCAGCACTTTGGGAGGCCGAGACGGGCGGATCACGAGGTCAGGAGATCGAGACCATCCTGGCTAACATGGTGAAACCCCGTCTCTACTAAAATATATAAAAAAACTAGCCGGGCGAGGTGGCGGGCGCCTGTAGTCCCAGCTTCTCGGGAGGCTGAGTCAGGAGAATGGCGTGAACCTGGGATGCGGAGCTTGCAGTGAGCTGAAGTGAGCTGAGATCCGGCCACTGCACTCCAGCCCGGGCGGCAGAGCGAGACTCCATCTCAAAAAAAAAAAAAAACAAAAACAAAAACAAAAAAAGCAAATCCATTCAGAAGCTAGCATATATATTTTGTTAACAAGAAGTTGAAAATATTAAATATTTCATAACATGAAGATTAAGACTAATTATACTTAAATACTATATATATAATATGACAAAATAATTTTTAACTACCTAACTGGATAACGTATCCTAAATCTGAAAAAAATCACATAAAGATTTAGCCAAGGGTTTTATTTAATGTATCCTAAAATCTTTTGTAGTTTTAGATGCCTTCCGGTGACATTTCAAAGATTCTGCAATACTAACCTACTGTTAGCTTCTTCAACAGTCTCTTCTTTCCAGCTAATAAAACAGACTAAAAATGAGTCCTAAGAATAGCTGAAAAGACTTGCTTATGGTTAAATACATGAAAAGGGTCATTTTTAGCACTCAGTATTTTTTAAAGTGCACTTTGCTTTGCTCTCACAGAATTTTACATTTTTTTTGGCAAAAGGAGGGGGATGGAAGAGATAAAGTCATTATTAAAAACATCTTAACTCCCACTATTCCTATATCTGAACCAGAACATCTAACCCAGAGCTGGAACACCAAATTTCACCCTTAATTGCACAGTGATTAAGACAGAGAAATACAGGGAATCTCTATGTGTTCAATGTGTCTTTACTAATGTTTAAAGGAGGCCGAAGAGATTTTCATACGTCTAATCTGTGGATAACATTTGAGATGGGTTAGGGGTCGCCTTTTTGTCTACCAATCAGAAGAAGAACTATTGTGAATTCAGGCAAGCGCACCAGGAATGAGGTTTAGGAAAGAGGACCTGTAGAATTTAGGGACCTAGACACTGGTTTCTTCAAAACTCTCCATGTTCTTAGACCCCCTACGAAGCACATTCCAGTGGAGACCATTGTATCAGCCACCTTGAGCTTCCCCCAAGGTGAAGTTCCTTCTCATTTTCACATGGCTTCCATCCTCTTGAGGTACAATTTCAACAGTTTCCCAGAGCTATGTATATACTATAAATGCAAAGAAGAGCCTAGAAGGATGCACGCCAAAGAAAAACCATTGTGGTAGAAAGTAGAATTGGGAGGAGGGTATTCATATTATTGTTTTTGCCACAAAAGTATATTTATGCATTGTTTGATTTAAAATAAATAAATAGCACAACAGGGTAACTATAGTCAATAATATAATAATTGTACCTTTTAAAGTAACTAAAAGATTATAGTTGAACCGTTTGTAACACAAAGAATAGATCTTTGAGGGGATGGAGATATATATATATGTAAAATATATACTATAAGTATATTATATATGTAAAATATATGTATTATTTATGTAAAATATATGTAAAATTTATATATGTAAAAAAATGAATAAATAATTTTAAAGGAAACATAAAGCAAGACATTTACAATTGGGAAAAATGTAAAATGTTGGGAATGAGGAATTAGGGTAGGGTCAAATGTGGTGTATAAGGAAGTAAGACAATGGCCAGGAGCAGTGGCTCCCGGCAATCCCAGCACCTTGGGAGGCCAAGGTGGGCGGATCACTTGAGGCCAGGAGTTTGAGACCAGCCTGGCCAACATAGGGAAGCCCTGTCTCTACTAAAAGTACAAAAATTAGCTGGGCATGGTGGCGCCTGTAACCCCAGCTACTCCAGAGGGTGAGGCATGAGAATCACTTAAATCCGGGAGGCATAGTTTGCAGTGAGCCAAGATCATGCCACTGCACTCCAGTCTGGGTGACAGAGTGAGACACCATCTGAAAAAAAAAAAAGAAGGAAGGAAGGAAGACAATGAAACCATACGGCAGCTTTGCAGAGCTCCAGAGTTTAGACTAGACAAGCCACACACCAGAGAATGATTTCCTCAGAGTATTTTTTCAACATTTTTCTCAAAATTCTATTTATTATGTACAGTTTCTAATCTCATCATAGTTAAAAACTGAGTGCTTGCATTTTAAGTGCAGCATCTGGGTGTGATTATATGGTAACCCTAACCCTAGGTCCCCCACAAATAATAAAAAGCCAATATAACCAGGACAACTTAAACAATCGGAAATGGTAGCTATTGAGCAGACTGAGGCAAAGACAGCAGCCCTGCTGATATTTGCATCCTATCCACTCCATAATGAAGAGGAGATACAAATTCTGTTTTCATAAAAGCCTTTGGTTTGGTCTTTATTTAAAATATTGATACTGTGGGAGGCCAAGGCAGGAGGGCTGATGGATCCCAGGAGTTTGAGACCAGTCTGGGCAACATAGTGAAACTAGGTGTCTACAAACAACAACAACAACAAAAATCTAAAAAATATTAGGCAGGCATGGTGTCACATGCCTGTAGTTTCAGCTGCTGGAGAGGCTGAGGCAGGAGGACTGGAGGATTGTGGGAGCCCAGGAGGTCAAGGCTGCACTGAGATACGATTACACCACTGCACTCTAGCCTGGGCAACAGAGAGAGACCGGGTCTTTGGAAAAAAAAAAAAAAAGTTGTGGAAAGTCAAGTGTGCAATGGTGTTTTCATTGACATTTGTTAATGCTGATGAGTGTCCGTTTACAAACACTGAGACTCTGAAACACTAGATGAAGTTGAAACTTGGAGCCCTCTAGCAAAGTGTCAGAAAGAACTTCATTAAAGGATGCCCAACAAAAGAAATGTCCAGCCCAGAATGACCCCTTCTTTCATGAGACCTATCTGCAACCCAAGAGGTGAGGGGCAGAAGCATCGGTCCCTCTTTGAAGATACTCAGGGGAATTGTGAAGAAAACGCAAAAGAGACCACAGCTCTGCACCTGTGATGCCAGTCGCATCACGTCAGCCACAGAGGACAATAAATTGGGTGCATTGAATGACGTAACAACTAAATCACAAGCGATAAATGGTTTTTAACAATCAAAAACAATTTAACATCATACTATACATCTGGCATTCGTGCTGGTGATTTGAAGGTGCATGACCCATCCGAATTGTTTGTATAAAGTAGCAATTACAAAACAGAATGAAGTGTAAGACATGCAATTATTGGAGGGATAAGTGTTCCTGTGTCTCCTGGACCACAAAATTAGTTTCAAAACCATTTGTTTCCAAAAACCTTATCTTATTGCGTGATAAGGGAAGTGGAAGAAATAACAATATTTTGAGTGGCTGAGAGTGATGTGGATGTGTGCTGTATCTTCAAGTTTAGGAGTGAAGCCAACAAAAACAAAATTGCCCTAAGGTTTTCTTCCCTGCCCACATTCCCTCAACCCCTACTAAGCCCTCAAACTCTGTGCTTGATCATCCCACTCTTATAACCCCTGGATTTTGTGCCAACTTGTGGCCCTGGACGCATTGATTTCCATCAGAGATGACCAAAGGAGTGTTCATTTATTCATTCAGTATGTAGGGAATGCCTTTTACATACTGTTTTTGGTCAGCTCTCCTAGAAAAGAAGTCTGAGACGAGGACTCACTGGAGTGATTTATTGGGTGACAGGTCACCGGAGAAGCATGAGAATAGTGGGATAGGACTGAAGCATAAAGACAGCAAGGATGCAGCCATCTGAAGCTGGTAAAGAGTGGCTCTTGGTTGGCCAAGGGCAGCTATGAGCTGTGGGCACTAAGGCTCCCAGCAGCTGTGGCAAGTGCACTAGCTCAGTGACCAGATCTGGGTGGGGCCCTAACTGCACCCACCGCACACCCATGACCTGGGCTCAGATGCACTCAAACAAAGGATGGATACATGCAAATAAATAATCCCCCTTAGATTTTTTTTTTTTTAAACAATGCTCTTCCTGCCCTGCTCTTCAAGAGCAGGCAGTATATCTTTTATTTTATTCAATAAACATCTGTCCACCCACTGTTAGTCAGGCACTCTACTCAGAACTAGGAAAGGATCATAAGAGAAAGCAGCTATAAAAAGGAATGACTCGTAGAAGACAGAATGCCTGCTGAGAAGGGTAGAGAGAAGAGGAAAATCAGGAGAGAGTTTTAAAGGACATAAAATTACAGCTATATAGGGAGAATAAGTTCTAACATTCTACAGCATGGATGTTTCAGGATGACTGTAGGATGTTTCAGGATGACTGTAGTTAACAATAATATATTAATTATAGTTTCAAATAGCTAGAAGGGGGATACTGAATGTTTCCAACACAAAGAAATGATTAATGTTTTAGATAATGGGTAGGTAATTACCTTGATCTAATCATTACACATTATATGTATCTCAACATCACTATGTACCCATAAATATGTACAATTATTATGTGTTAGTTTAATTTTTTCAAGGAATGAAGACAGCATTGCTATCCCAAGCAATCTTTACCATCCCCCACCCAGTACCTGGCGTAGTGTTCCCTGCCTAACTAACATGTGTAAACTAACCTTGTTCACTTGCTTACTGATTTTTTTTATCCATTTGTACCACGGTAAACACATTGTAATGAAACATATATAACATAAAAATTTATTATTTTAACCATTTTAGGGTACAGTTCTTGCTTATTCCTTCTAAAAGCAGTGTTCTAGCAAGGGTTGGACACGTAACGTAGGAAGAGAGTCAGATGACCCTACCTTCGGCCTTTATGGGGAGAAAAAAAAAGTCCCTTAAGCTCTGAGTCCTTACTATAAAACAAGCTTTCTGCAATGTTACTAGCTATGATATTTGGCACAACCATCTTAGGCATTCAGCATTTCCATGTTCGTAGGGGGAAAAAAATTAAATTGCCCCTCCCTGGGCTAAACAACCTTGGCACTGCATTTTGATCCTTAAATCTATGCACATGCTATCATCAACAACAGATAGGGGTTCTGTTTGCTGAAAGAATATAAATAATTAAAATCCTGCAGGGAGCAGATTTTTATTTACAGAGCTCCACTGTCATTCTTGTACCTGGTGGGGGTATGGTCAAATTACACAAGTTTATTAAAAAACAAAAATTGATGGTTCCAGCTCCGTTCCTCTACCCCATGGAATGAGATCCAATAGAGGCTGCACAGAAGCAAACACTGTCAGTATTTAAAGAGCTATCATTGGAATGGGGAGGGGAGCTAACTAACATTTGAGGGAATGAGTTCTCAGATGCGTGAGCTCCCTATCGCGTCCAGGGCTCCCTGGACATCAGCACATCTTGGAGTTCAGATGTTCATGCTATGAAACATTTCCAAGCCCGCCCTTCGCCCTTGTTGGATGTTCTGTTTTATCATTCCCTTTTTATTTATGATTCCCCACTTTTCTTAAGATAAAAGCTTACACTGCAGAAACAGTCTAAAGCATACCCCCTACATACAAACTGATCTCCAGATTTCCAGTGAAATTGCTGCCTTTGTATACTTACGGACTGACATGATAACTGAAAATAACTTCCATTAGCAGTATAAAAACTCCAGCTGATACCAAATGAATTTCATTTGATACCAGCAGAGAAAAATATTGGCTACTGAGATATTCTTTGTTCATGGTTATTTACAGTTAGCTAGAATCCATGTACAATTCAGCCAGCCAGAAGGCCCCAGATGATTCCCTTTCCTGGAGGACCTTGTGTGGAAGTTCTTCCACGAAAACTGGCTCACCTTCATTGGGTAAAATACAAGGACCACTCTTCTCACATCTGGTCCACCACAATACATGAAAATGTCTGGTGATTAAATTCCTTGGAGTTGGCCGGGCGCGGTGGCTCAAGCCTGTAATCCCAGCACTTTGGGAGGCCGAGACGGGCGGATCACGAGGTCAGGAGATCGAGACCATCCTGGCTAACCGGGTGAAACCCCGTCTCTACTAAAAAATACAAAAAAACTAGCCAGGTGAGGTGGCGGGCGCCTGTAGTCCCAGCTACTCGGGAGGCTGAGGCAGGAGAATGGCGTGAACCCAAAAGGCAGAGCTTTCCGGGAGGGGAAATCAGGCCCCTGCCCCCCAGTTTGGGCCGAAGGGGGAGACTTTGTTTAAAAAAAAAAAAAAAAAAAATTCCTTGGAGTAAGAAAGATGTCAACAGATGTTTGAGAGATGTGCATTACCTTCCCTTTCACCTCCAACCCATCACCAGGCTATCTTGTAAATGTTGGAAATAGTCGACTAAATTATCAGAAAATTTCCCCAAACCATATTCCTGGTGATTTCTTTAATGTTAATACTTCAAAGTTGTTTGTACCACTGCTAAGAATTATGTATCAATATTTTGCAATGTTTCCTTCAGAACTTTGACTTTTTAAGAAACATCACATGCAGTTGAGGCTTCATTTCACGCTTCCCCTGTCCAGTAAAACCACTGTCTTGCAACTATGTAAACCCTGGGCATTTATGAGTTATACTTTCAATACATAAGCATGTATCATAAACAATCTTAGATATCTTGAAATATATATACCTGTCTTTCTACAAATTTCTTTCTCCACTCCACATTATGGATTTTTAACATTTTTAATGTAAATATATACAAGATGTCTATTTTAACTATTTTTATGCATCCAATTTAGTAACATTAAGTATATCCACAATGTTATGTAACCATCACAACCATTTTTAGAACTTTTTCATGATTCTAAATAGAAACTCTGTACTCATCAAACAACACTCCCCTATTTCTTCCCTCTCCCTAGCCCCTGGCAATCATCATTCCACTTTCTGTCTCTATGAATTTGACTATTCTAGGTGCCTCCCATAAATGTAATAATCACACAACTTCTGTCCCTTTGTGTCTGGCTTATTTCACTTAGCATATCAACATTGTTTCTAATATCAACCCACATTGGTACATACTGATACACGTCATTCATCTTAAATATTGTATAATATTCAAGAGATTCTAGATAATAATTTATCCTTAACTATATTGGTGGATATCTAAGTTCCAATTTTTTGCTATAACAGAATCCATTTTGCAGTGAGCATCAGAGGCACTCAGCTGAAGTAGAAATGCTGGGTGTGTACACCCTCCGCTGTACCAGGAAGCTGCCCAATTGCTCTCTTAAGTCACAATATTAATCAACATTCCTGCCAGCAGCAGATCTGAGTTCCTGCTTCTCCATGTCTTTATTTGTACTGACAAATTTTCCTTTTTAATGTTTGATAATTTGATGGGTGGGAAATGATATCTCAATGTTTTCTTACTTGACATTTTTTCAATGAGCAGTGAGGTTAAGCATCTTTTCATGCTCATTAACCATTAAAGTTTCTGTTTACGTGAAATGCTTGCTAATAACCTTTACTCTCTTTTATATATATATTTTTTTGCTTTTTTATTGATTTCTAAAGGGGAGAGATACATAGATACATAACTGCATAGATACCTAGATATTTTGCATAATAGTTATTCGACCAGCGTAGTTCATTAATTTCTGATTGTATCCTTATTGTATTTTCCCTTCTGCTTGGGTTTACTCTGTTTTGTTTTAGTTTGATTTTTTTGTCTGTTTTCTTGATTTGGATACTTGTTTTATTTTTTGTTTTGTTTTCTAACTCACGCATGTAAGGCTACAAATTTCTCCCTAAGTAAATGGTTCATCTCATCTCACAAGCATTAACATGTAATGCTTGAATTTAATTTAAAAGATTGTGCAATGTTCCTTCTACAAACATACAGCCTTTGTAAGTTCCGTCAGAGGAGACTGGACAAAGCACATTTTCTTTCTCTTTGTAGATATGAAAGTGTCTAATTTTGCCTTAACTCTTGAATTACAAGAATAATGTGTGTTTTTCCTCTACCTCTTAAAGACCGTTTTCACCCCTCCTGCTGCTGGGGACAGCGGCTGTCCCTGCAGGCATCTTTCTAAGTCATCAGTCTTCTTTCTCAGGCAGAGTGGAGGATGTTCTCTTTGTCTTTGATTTTTTGTAGTTTAACTTTAATGCATCTGGGATTACTTTGTTTAATCTTTTAGGACAGTGTCTCCTTCAATCTGAGAATTTGCATCTTTCCTTGATATGGAATAATCCCCCGTTGCATCTCTCCTCCATTCTCTCTGTTCTGTCATCCAGGAATGTCTATTAGGCATATCTTGGAACTGGCTTACTCTGCCCCAAGCCCTAAAGTGCTCTCAAATTTTCCATCTTTTGGTCTCTCTAATTTACTTTGCAGAGTTTTTATTCAGTTCTCTTTCAAATCTTGTCACAGTGTCATGTTCCTACTCTGGTTCCTATCCTTCATTTAAATCTTTGAAAGTTTAAAACACACTTACTTTTAAGTTGTCTTTCATACTGTTCTGTTTTATTTTGCTTGAGCCCAACCCTCCCTCTCTTCTTCATATGATTTGTCATGTTGGCTGCAAACTCAAATTCAGAAAGCTTTCAAATCCATGGGAATCCCCAGAAGCTAGTTATACAGGAAGCTCAGGTCACCCCCAAACCAATTAAATCAGAATCTCTGGGGATGAGGTCCAGACACGAGTACTTTTGGAAGCTCTCCAGGTGATTTTAACGTGCAGCTGAGGCTGAAACCATTTCCTACAGCGCAGAGCAGCCTCCACCTGCCTCACAGCCTTATAAGGCTTTTCACCCACCCTCTTCGTGCTGCTCCTAATTCTGTCTTCAATTTTGATACCTATGGATTTCCCTTTCTTGCTTTGGGTTTAGATATATTGGGGGGAGTTCCTGTGATAAAATATACCTAACATAAAATTTACTGTTTTAATCATTTTTAAGTATATAATTCTGCAGCATTAAGTCCATTCAGAAGGTCGTACAACCCTCATCACTGTCCATTCCCAGACATTTTCATCATCCCAAACAGAAACTCCGTACCCATTAAACAATAGTTCCCCATTCTCACCACCCTTAGGGCCCTGGTAAACTCTCATCTACTTTCTGTCTCTATACATTTGATTATTCGAGGATCACAAAGGAGTGGAATCATATAGTATTTGTCTTTTCGTGGCTAGCTTATTTCATTTAGCATAATGTCTTCAAGGATCATTCATTGAATGATGAGCTGCACTATCAGAACAGCACTATCAGAATTTCATTTATTTTAAAAACCAAATAATATTCCATATCAAGGATCTCCCGTTCATCTGTTGCTAAACACTTGGGCTGTTTCCACCGTCTGACTATTATGAATACCACTACTATGAACACTGTTGTACAAGTATCTGTTTGACTCCTTGCTTCCAATTCTTATATAGCAGGAGTGGAATTGGGTCATAGGGAATCCTATGTTCACTTTTATAGGAACCTCCAAAGTGTTTTTCACAGAGGTTGTACAATTTTATATTCTCACCAGCAATGTACGAGGGTTCCAGTTTCTCCACATCCTTACCAACACTTGTTATTTTCCTTCTTTATTTTAAATAGTAGCCATCCTAATAGGTGTAAAATGGTTGGATGTGTGTGTGTGTGTGTGTGTGTGTGTGTATGTGTATATATGTGTGTGTATATATATATATATATATATTTTTTTTTTTTAAGATGAAGTCTCCCTCTGTCACCCAGGCTGGAGGGCAGTGGTGTGATCTTGGCTCACTGCAAGCTCTACCTCCCGGGTTCATGCCATTTTCCTGCCTTAACGTCCTGAGTAGCTGGGATACAGGCGCCTATCACCACACCTAGCTAATTTTTGTATTTTTAGTACAGACGGGGTTTCACCATGTTGGTCAGGCTAGTCTTGAACTCCTGACCTCTTGATCCACCCACGTAGGCCTTTCAAAGTGCTCGGATTACAGTTGTGAGCCACCCTGCCTGGCCTATTAAATAGTTTTAATTGTTACCACATTTCATCCAGCATCTCTATGTATCATTGAGGAAAGCGGCTTTTGTATCAGCTCAAGCCAGAGTCTGCATTTAGCTTTTGAGTTAAAATAACACAAACGACTTTACATGAAGACCTCTACTATAAGTTAAGGGATTAATTACCTCTCACTCCCCTCAGGGACTCCAAATGGCCATTTTCGGGTCAACAGGGGATGGGTCAAAGGACATGAATAATGCCAGAAGTTAGTTGCAATCAATTTACTTGTACCTTGAATAAGTAAATTCAAGAATAGAATGTAATTTTATAGTGTGATATATCAGTCATGATACTAACTAAATGGCACACTTATAACAATTTGCAGAAGCTTATTTAGAAAGGGTCTGTTTACCAAGGCCTAGGTAGGGAGGCAGGGAACGGCAGAAGACAGTACACCGACCTGGTGTTAACAACCCGAGCGCTATCACCATACCTGGGCCAAAGAGATGGATGGAGAGAGCAGTGACATACACCTAGAAAATAGTTGTGCTTAGAATGTCACCTTGAAATGAGCAATGACCTTTGACCAAGGGACACAGCCAGCCTGAAGCGACCTCACAGGGAGGGTGCCAGCAGTTTTAAAAAACTACTCTTACTTCATCCTCCTGCCTCCCTCCAGTGTCCTGCCAGGATCTCCATTGGTTGGCCCCAAGTGGAAGCCAGAGGGCAAGGAAGAACTTGATGTTGAACCTGCAGGTCAGCTGTCCAGGGCTGAGAGCGTGGCTAAGAGGAGGACTGGTCTAGACGAACAGAAGGAAAATATGCATTCATATATTTATCTTCTTGAAGTAGTTAAAGATCCCAGTGGATATTTGAAAGTGTCTGCTTTCTATAAAACTGTAATCATGGAAATTAAAAACAAATTGTCACATCTGAATTCTGCATCTCTGAGCACACATGAACCCAGCTCATATCCCATCACTTTATAAAGACACAGGAAATGCTGCGCTTTCTTGGACTAAGTCTCCACTGATCTCAGAAAGCTTCTTTGAGAGGGGATCAAGAGACATTTAGACATTTTGTTGGACGACATAGTCATTCTCCATAAAATTACTTCCAAAGTTTACAGCTAGGCTCTCCACTCATCCATAGCATTGACAGACTCTCTCTTCGACTTTTGTCTTTTGAGTCATGTAATGTAATCAATCAGTTTTCTTGAATAAATTAATAGAAAGACCATTTTTTTAATTCCTAAAAAATCCTTCTCTCTCCCAATGGACAATTCCTTTTACCCCCAAATTCCCAATGTGGCCATGCAAGAAGAGATGCCCAAGGGACCACATGTTACCTCATAAGAAAGTTTTTGTTATTGTTGTTATGGTGCATGACAGAAAAGAAATTCTGAACTAGTACGTAGATGACGCATTTCCCAGGAAAGGGACAAAGTCTTGTACTTCTCTTAGATTTTCCATTCATCAATAAAGCAGTAACATTATTCCCAAAATATTCATGTCTGACTAATTGATACCAGCTGTCAATGTGGTTCCTAAGAACCTGACCCAGTACTCTCAGACACGTTAAATTACTAACTAAAAGATGAGCAAGAATTTTTTTTTTCTTATTTCCCGAAAATTTATTATAGTGATCTTCCATTAACTCTGATTTTGAGAGTCTGCAATTTGTTCAATTCCCTGAAGCCAGAATATTATGGTATAATGTTCTCATAAAAGGTGATCTGTACTTTCAATTCTGCACATATTTAATGAACTATTTGGAACTGTAAAATAAAATGTCACCACGAATTGGTAGAAAAACTGTGCGAATGTACAAAATGGACTCAATTTCTCATCAGAAATCAGAGGAAGAAATGGCATATAGCCAACTATATTGGACTAAGAAGCTGAAAAAAGATCTTCCCTAAAGCCTCCTGTTTAGAAGATTTCTACTCTGAAACATTTTTACATACAGGGCCCCAGCATGTTTCACATCAGTGCTTTAACTACAGTAAGGAAGACAAGATGCATTCCCTGTCCTCAAGGAGCTAACACTCCAGGTGGTGAGACAAAACCTGCGGGGATAAAGCACTACAGGAGAGGAAATGTCTGATGGCACGCAAATGAGTGTTGTAAACAACAAATGCCGCAGTCACTCAGCAAGGCGAGAGATCAGGTGCATTAGTTTGTTCTCACGCTGCTAATAAAGACATACCCGAGACTGGGTAATTTATAAAGGAAAGCAGCTTAGTGAATTCACTGTTCTACATGGCTGGGGAGTCCTCACAATCATGGAAGAAGATGAAGGAAGAGCAAGGGGACGTGTTACATGGTGGCAGGCAAAAGAGAATGAGAGCCAAGCAAAAGGGGTTTCCCTTTACAAAACCATCAGCTCTCATGAGACTTATTCACTACCATGAGAACAGCATGCGAGAAACCACCCCCATGATTCCATTGTCTCCCATCGGGTCCCTCCCACAACACATGGGAATTATAGGAGCTACAATTCAAGATGAAATTTAGGTGGGGACACAGCCAAACCACATCACCAGCAGCCTAACAGGCAGAGCCAAAGTGAAAGCATGGAATGTCAAAGAATTATTCATGATACTTTTTTGCTGTTTATTTAAATAATAAATATTTGTGGGTACATAGTATACACATGTAAACATGTATACAAGTGTATACTATGTATACATATAGTACTATATGGGTATATATAAAGACATACCTGGAATGGGTATATAGTACTATATGTATATACATTTATGGGGTACATGAGATGTTTTGATGAACGCATGCAATGTAAAAAAGCACATCATGGAGAACGGGATGTCCATCCCCTCAAGAATTTATCCTTTGAATTACAAACAATCCAATTACATTCTTTAAATTATTTTAAAATACAATTTAAGGCCGGGCGCAGTGGCTCAAGCCTGTAATCCCAGCACTTTGGGAGGCCGAGACGGGTGGATCATGAGGTCAGGAGATCGAGACCATCCTGGCTGACACGGTGAAACCCCGTCTCTACTAAAAAATACAAAATCTAGCCGGGCGAGGTAGCGGGCGCCTGTAGTCCCAGCTACTCGGGAGGCTGAGGCAGGAGAATGGCGGGAACCCGGGAGGCGGAGCTTGCAGTGAGCTGAGATCCGGCCACTGCAGTCCAGCCGGGCGACAGAGCGAGACTCCGTCTCAAAAAAAAAAAAAAATACAATTTAGTTATTATTAAGTTATTATTGATCCCAGTCACCCTATTGTGCTATCACATAGTAGGTCTCATTCATTCATTCTATTTTTTAACCCATTAACAATCCCCACCTCCTTCTCAACCCCTCACTAGCTTTCCCATGCTCTGGTAACCATTCTTCTACCCTCTATGTCCATGAGTTCAATTGTTTTGATTTTTAGATCCCACAGGTAAGTGAGAATGTTCAATGTTTATCTTTCTGTGCCTGGTTTATTTTGAGATACTTTTTAAAGAAATGTAATGCAGACTTTATTCAGGACCATCGTGATGGGTATAAGGATCCCTGCAATGGGATTCTGTGGTGGGACAAATATTCAGCTCAACTCTGAATACAAGAAAAAGTAGGAATTTATAGCCCAGGAGAACGGTGGAGGTCGGGGGATGGAAATTACTAAGAGGAAACATCACGGGAAAGGGAAGATTCCGGTTAAACTCACCCAGCATGATTCTTACTGCAGACAGACCAGGGCAATCACACACAACCTGAGGGATGGCAGTGGACAAAGAACCCAATCAGGTATCAGGGGTGCTCAGATATCAAGGATGGAGGATTCTTGCTAAACTGAGGTAGCAAAATTCTCGACAAAATTGGACACTGACCGCAGAATTCAGGAATTAGTGGTGGAAAGCGCTCAGAGGAGCCTGGGTAGAGTTTAATGAAGAAAACAGTCTTTGTCAGGAGTCAGGAAAGAACACAGCACTTC
The DNA here is from genome assembly GCF_001698545.2 of Rhinopithecus bieti. Taxonomy (NCBI): domain Eukaryota; kingdom Metazoa; phylum Chordata; class Mammalia; order Primates; family Cercopithecidae; genus Rhinopithecus; species Rhinopithecus bieti. The sequence continues at coordinate 2,312,383 of NW_016803982.1, forward strand.
AGGAAGCTGATGAGGAAACCAACTTTCTGGGAGCAAGAGATGCTGCAGGGGTGGGGGCAACAACACAGCCAGCCCAAGGACTGAGAGTTGATACCTCTGTCCACAGACTCTGGCGCATGGCAGGAATTGAGTGGGGCAACAAGCAAACCACTATTTCTATACCTACAGCAGATAAAAGGCTTCTATCCTAAACATACAATGAACTCCTATAGCTCAACCACAAAAAGAAAAACAATACAACTTATTTTGATGGGCAAAAGACTAACTAACACATCACACCAAAAATACACACACACACGCACATACGCACACACACACAGCCAATGGTCACATGAAAAAGTGCTCAACATCATTAGGGAATTGCAAATATAAAGGATAATGATATGCCACTAGGCACCCACACCATGGCTAAAATGAATCAACTGACAATACCAAGTGTTGACGACTTTTGTGAAGCAACTGGATTTCTCACACATTGCTGATAGGAATGAAAAGTAGAAAAATCACTTGGGAAAAAAGTTTAGCTATTTCTTTTATAAAAGTTAAATATACACTTATTTTGCAACCCAGATATTCTACCCCTGGAAATTTTCTCCCAAAAAAGAAAGAGAGCATGTCCAGAAAAATCTTGTATGTGAATGTTTATTATTAGTCTTGTATATGAATGTTTATTACTTACTAATAATCCCCCAAAACTGGAACAACTCAAATTTCCAACAATAGGAGATTGGATAGTGGTGATATATCTGCCTAATAGAACACACAGTATAGAAAGGAACAAATCCCTGTACCATACAGAAGAATATCAAAGGTATTATGCTTAGAAAAAGAAATCTAGAGTAGGCAGTTACTGATACTGTTTAACAGTCTGATAATTCTCATGGTTGGTCTCTTTCTTTTTTGTTTCACCACCCTCATCATCCTGACTTTCAGCCTCATGGCCACAAAAATACAGACCCACACATCATATCCATGCAAAAGGCAGGAGAAAGAGGGCAAGGGAAGTACCAGTTCCATCTGCCTACTTCTTGTCAGACTTGCACTTCAATATTTTTTGCCAGAACTAGGTCACATAGCAATTTCAATGAAAGCCAGAATCAAGGATTTCAATCTTGATTTAGACCAATTTTGATTTCTCTTCTTAGGGCTGGGATATATTGCTGCCCAGAGCAAAATCGGAGTTGTTTTTTTGCTTTTTTTGGGTTTTTTTTTTTTTGTTTGGTTTTCCGGCAAGACAGGAAGGATGGTTATCACATAGACAACTAACAGTGTCAACCACACAACTTAAAGTCTAAACAAGTCATTGTAAATCCCTTGGGCCTGAACACACAGAAACAATGAGCACGGATGGCTTAAGCCATGTTACAGGAACCCACAAGAAGTCAAGGTACTTTCTCTCAAGCAGAGACTAAGAACTTCACTTAACACCAGAGGAAGAAAACAAGTGGCATGTCCACATAAGATGTGTTGAAATAGCTGCCGAGAAATGAGAAGCAAAGATTAAGATGTTGGAAGTCCCACTGCTAACGGCATTAAGAAAAAGTTAGGTCCAGGAACTTAGAGAAAGAAAATAAGGACTATCAGCTTTGGTTGCCATAACAAAATACCACAGATTGGGTGACTTAAACATCAGAAATGTATTTCTCACAGTTCTGGAGGCTGGGAAGTCCAAGATCAAGGTGCCAGCCAATCTGGTTCTTGGTAAGAGTTCTCTTCCTCGCTTGCAGGTGACCACCCTCACCGCGTCCTCACATGGCAGACAGAGCAAGCTCTGGGGTCTCTTCCTCTTCTCATATGGACAATGGCCCATCACATTAGGGCCCCACTCCTGTGGAACTTTCACCACCTTCTCACAGGCTCTGCCTCCAAATATAGTCACAGTGGGGGTGAGGGCTTCAATATATGAATTTGGAAGGGTGGTAAATACTCAGCCCATAACAAAGAGCAAGCAACTGTTTGGGAGGCTATGTCTCATTTCCAGTGAACCCATGACCGTGGGCATCAGAACATCTCTCCAAATTAAGCTTCTAAGTCTGTTGAGAGAAAAACCATAAAAGTAGCACCTGGGAGGAAAGAAACCCTAAATTGTTGTTCCCCACTAGAGTCAGCAGGTTTGGTCTGAGGCATGGCCCTTATGTGTTTCAGACACTGAAGATGCACATCCCAGCATTAACCAGGCTGCTATGCACGACCACAGCCAAGCTCCCAATCCCTGCCTGCAGCAGATGTGTTGTTTACAAACAAAGTACACTGGCTGGCATACAGCAGCTGTGATTAAGTTAATGACTAAGTGCTGTTTTAAGATGGAAAATATCTGAAACCCACATATCTTGCATGCTATTATTTGGTTCTGTAAATGTTTAGACAGCTGGTAGAAGTTTGCCCTGACACTGGCATTAAAACGCATGTTCATAAAGTCGAGTGCACCATGCATTCCTAATAACTAAGATTCTGTTTCCTCTCTTATGTATGAGAGATCTGCTGTTCTGAGGCAAAGCCATCCAGGATTCAACCCCCCGTGCCCCATGAGTCATTATTTATGTTCTGTACAACGAAAAGACGGTAACAGTGTCCCTCATTATTGCTTCATAAGAAAGAACACGGACGTATCTTAGCTGAAAAAGGCTTAATGATCTTCTAGGCCTCAAACTCCCATTAGCAGCAGAATCCTGTTTTCAAGTTAAATATTCCATAAAGTCCCAGTAATTAAAAGAGATAAAAGGAGCAATGCTTGGCTAAAGCACAGATGTGGGTGATGTTCACAGCACCCCGGGGAGACCCTAAGTGCCTTTTCAATACCTTAGATCTCAAAAGAGCCTGGTTTAAAAACTCTTTATCTGGTCTGTTTCTGAGATTTCTAGAGCCTCTTTTGACACCTTATACATCTTGGGAAATAGAATCCGGCCCCTCCTGCCAATCTTCAGAACCAGGAGCCTAGTGGGAAAGACCGTGCAAGGGGAATCGGGACTAAAGATTTCCCATGATAGCTGGAACAAGTTGTGAACTCTGTGTGCTAAGACAGTTAAAGGGAAAAACAGAACCTGTCATTCCTGGGGAGGATGTGAACATTAAAAACAAATAAAAACCAAAGAGGTATCCATAGATTACCAGCTAGAATGGGGCAGGTGTGTTCCAGGTTTGAATCTAGTGAGGTACCCTGGCTATATAGGGTTAAGGGTGAGAGGCCTGGGACCCTATTCCCTGGGACTCTATGCCCTGGGTGCCACCCCCCCACCCCCCACCAGGGCTAGAAGTCTCAGAAGCCTCCTCCCTGAAGGCCAAGGCTCCACAGAACAGATTGAAATCTACCATTCAATGTTAATGCCTGTAGTAATGATAATAATGGGTGTCGTGAATTACCAGTAAAAAATAATGCTTCTAAAAGGACTACCTACAGAGATTCAAATCCAGTTTGTTTTTAGCATTCTCCACTCGCTCCTTCTGCCCCTTTGCCCACTCCCCAAATACAAAATATTCCCTCCTGCCAGCGAGAAAAGCTACGAGATCAACTCCTTGACACTCAGAGGTCTGGGGCTATTGCGGATCCCCTCTCAAATGTCACTTCTAGAGAGGCAACAGGAAAGAGAGAAAATCTTAAAAGAAGTAAAGGAAGGGTTTATTGGAGTAATTGAAAATATCACAGAGTGTGAAAATTCACAATTCCCCTCAAATCACAATAGGGGAGAGAGTTCCTAACTTACGGGTAAAGTGGAGCTGAAGAAGCTGGTATAAAACAACCTCAAGGAGATCTCTATGCACCTAGAATTTAATCAAAAGTTCAACAAAGATTTATTGAGCGCCTACTAGATGCAAGCCACTCTGTTCACACTGAGGAGACAAAAGTTAAGGATGCTGGACCTTCCTTAAAGGAACTCAAAATCCAATGAAAGAAATCACAAAGGAACAAAAATTATTAAAGGAAATAAAAGGTAAAGATAAATTTCTAAAGAGGAACAGTAACTCATTCAGGGAGGGGACAGGGTGAGATATGTCTTAAAACCTTTATTTATCATTCCAAGTTTAAGTTTAAGGAGACCAAGGAAGAAAGTCTATTCAATGCCCGCACACATGTACAACTGGGAAGCTTTTGAAAGCATGAGTGGCATGCTGTAACCCATCTAGATATATTACCCCAGCAGAATGTGGAAGATGTGTGTAGGATTGTAAGAACACACCTGGGTGCAAAGAGCCTGGTTGGAAAGTGAATTTAATAGTGCAGGCAACAGGGGATGGAAGTGTGAGCTAAGGCAGGAGCAGAGCAGTTGGCTTCAAGACACATTTAAGAGATGAGATGGAAGTCATTTGATGACCAAGAGGGTATGAGTCGAAGAGAAACTGACAATATCTATGGGTAGCTCCTCCATCTTCCCATCACACCGAATTACTTTTTATTTCTATGTCACTGTCTTCATTTGCACACTGTCGCTCACTCAGTCCCCAAGTCAGAGACTTGGAGACATCCTTAATTCTTCTCTTTTCTTCATTCTGACATTCAATCTATCAGCACAACCTGTGAACCTACCTACTGCTGATTATTTCTTAAATAAGTTTACTCCCTCCAACCCACTTGACAATGTTGAGTTTTACTTGAGTCCTGTGCTTCTAGAGAACAGTGGTGATTAAGAGATTTCCTACTCTTTTGTGCTGTAGAAAATGACTTATTGCAAAGGATTCCCTTCCCCATATAACTTAAGACCCTCGGATACCCCCCTATCTTTGTTTACTATGGCAAAGTCAGGCTCAGACCCTCCAATTCCACTCTTTGCTTCATAAACCATTAGATGAACTGTGTGTCCCCATTGATCAATCAAAATCAGATGCCCATTAATCTTATTTGGCCAAACTTTAGTTAAGTTTCTTTCTTTCCTTCAGTCCCTAACGTTGACCCACCCTCAGCCTGAGGAGTGTGGCTCCAGCTTGAAGGCTCCTCCTGAGAACAGGCTGACCCCAGGATAAAGCATTCTCAGAGTTAATGTCTGATGCCGCCACCTGCCCCAGTTCATCCCACTTCCCCACACCCAGTTCTTTCCAGCCTTATTCACTCCTCCCTACAAAAGAAAAGCCTTTTTCCTGGGATCCACTTACAAATCTCACGGTCAGAGCATTCTCTCTCTTGCAACAGTTTTCCTTACCCCCACTGCAATCATCCTTTTCAATAAAGTTCCTCCTTACCTAACTTGGATTTGTTTTTGTTTGGCACACTGTACCACCCTTGGCCAAATCATCCTTATCTCTCTTCTGAGGTTCCACAGTGGGCTCCAAACTACTCTCGCCACTTTCCTTCTGATCAGCTTTCAATTCATTCTCCATACCTGCACACAAGACTATAAACACAACTCCTGCCTACCTCTCCAGCTTCATCTCTCACCACTCCTCCCTTTGCTCTGTCCATGCCAAGCTGCTTTCAACCCCTCAAACACACATTCTCTCTTGCCCTTGGGTCTCTGAATGTGCTGCTTCCCATACCTGACCACTCACAATGGCCAAATGGCTATGACTTCTCTTTTAGATATGAGTTTTGAGGTCAACCTCCCAGAATTGACTAGGGTCCCTGGTGATATATTCCCATAACTCACTTTAATATTTGTTTATACCACACTAGATTGCAAACTCTTTGAAGCAGGGATCATGTGTATCTTATTCCCTTGTCAATTCCATCTCAAACATAGAGCTTGTTAAGTATTTGTTAAAAAGATGGAGACGGAAGAATGGGAGGATGGCTGGAGAATAAGAAAAATGTTATTTGGTGGGTTGGGTACAGTGGCTCATGCCTGTAATCCCACCAATTTATAAGGCTAAGGCAGGAGGACTGCTTGAGGCCAGGAGTTAAAGACCAGTCAAGGCAACACAGCGAGACCCTGTGTCTACAAAAAATTTAAAAATTACCCAGGCATTGTGCCACATGCCTGTAATCCCATCTATTTGGGAGGCTGAGGCAGGAGGATCCCTTGAGCCCACATGGGATACACTGAACCATGATCACACCACTGCACTCCAACCCAAGCGACAGAGACCTTGTCCTTGGGGGAAAAAAAAGAAAGAAAAAAATGAAAGAAAATAAAAGAAGATATACGCCAATTGGAGAGAAAGAAACTATTTCCCTGAGAGGAAATGGCTATAGAGATAGGAGGAAAACCAAGAAGCCAAGGCATGGAAGAGTTTCAGGAAGGAGGCGGTGTTCAACAGCATCCAGTGATGAGAGGCCAAGTGAGATGAGAATCGGAGGTAAATTTTGAATAAACTAAAAGATAATTAATGAACATGGTGAAAGGTGTTTCTGTGGAGTGTAATGGGATAGAAGCCAGGTGGAATTGGGTTGGGAACTGAATGGGTGATGAGGAGGCTTTCAAATAGAGCCTGATCTACCAAATAGTGCAGATGGCAAGAACAGCAGAGAGAGATAATGTGTCTGGAAGAAAAAACTTTCCACCTACCTGCTGCCCAGTCCCATGTACTACTGTCCTGGTATGGACATCCTCTGGATAGAGAGACTATGATTTGGAGTTAAACATGTCAGAGTGCTTATTTCAGACATTTCTACCCATGGGAAAGAAATCTGCACAGCTTTCAGGTGAAGCCTTTGTTGTGTGGCCCCGAGTTCAACAGCAGCCCATTACTAAAGCACTGCAAAGGCCAGAGTTGTCCAGGATCACGGAGCATGCGCCTTGCACTCTTCTTCCCCATCCCTCAGCCTAGGCTGACGACACTGGCTCAGCAGAAGGCAAGAAGCACCTGAGTTTTGTGTCAGTGCTTCTGACCCATGTATGCAGCTGACTCCTAGGAAACTGACAACAGGGACCCTCTTCCAACCAATAACAAGGCCAAGATATGAACCTAGACTTTTATTTTTGGTGAAATGGCTAAGTAGGTAGACTGAACAACTCTCCCACTGAAACCACTAAAATAAAGGTTAAGGCTTGCTAAACATCTTTTTAAATGAGTTGTCACACGGCAAAGAATCCACAATGATCAAAACTAAAATAAAAGCAGGAACCCTGAAGACAAGAAAACACCAAAGCTAGCTCTTTCTTTGTGAAGGTTTCTAATGAACCCTGAATATACTGAATTTACACTCTGATGATGGCAAGATGAGAGAGAAGAAGAGATGAAGCCTAGGACTCACCAACTATCAGGAGGCTAAAAGAAGAATCGCCATGTGAGACATGGAAGAACTGTGCCCGATGGTAAAGATGGAGAGAAATAAACTTACCATTTAGAAGAAGACATCAAGGAAATATGTCTTTGGTGCTTGGTAAAAGAGGGAAGAAACTTCCCCTGAGAATACACAATCAAAAAACAAGCTCTCATGGGCCTGTGATCTAATCCACAATAACTGAGAGTACAAAAACAAACTCAAATTTATTTTCAATTCATCCCAGGTTGACAGTATCTGCAAGAAATAAATGCGAAATTACTCTGAAAAAACACAATTTCAATCAAAATTTCAAATTAATTCCATAAATGACACTCCAAGGAAAAAGACCAGCCTGCAGTCAAAACTTAGAAAACACACATGAAAATAATATCATGAGTGAAGCAAAGACAAAAATAGCAGAATCAGATCAACAAAGACTTCAGAATTTTGAATTAACTGATGCAGAATGTAAAATAACTATTACGAATGTTTTAAAAAAATTGTTGTTGAGATAAAATTCACATAACAAAATTCACCATTTTAACCATATTAAAGGGTTTAACCCTATTAAACATTTCAATGGTTTTTGGCATGTTTACAGTATTATGGAACAATCAGCGCTCTCTAATTCCAAAATATTCTCGTCACCCCAAAAAGAAAACTCAGATATCCCAAAGTTTCCCTCCCATTTACTAACAACCACTAGACTTTTTCTCTCAATGGATTTGCCTGTTTGAACATTTTATCTACATTGAATCAATATGTGATTTTTTTCTTCCTAGCTTCTTTCACTGAACATAATGTTTTCAAGTTGTAATTTGCATCCATATTTCATTCCTCTTTATGGTTGAATGATGCTCTATCGTAGGGATATATACATTTTGTTTATCTCTTCATTGGTTGATGAATATTTGGGTTGTTTCCACTTTTTGGACATTATTAATAATGCTGCTATGAACATTTGTGTACAGATTTTTGTTGGAAGATGTTTTCAGTTGTGGGGGGCATACACTTAGTAGTGGAAGTGCTGATTCATCTGGTAATTCTATGTTTAACTTTCTGAGGAACCAACAAACTGTTTTCCATGGAGGTTGCACCATTTTATGTTCCCACCATCAACCCATGAAGGTTCCAGTTTCTCCGGATGCTCACTGATACTTGTTTTCTGGGTTTTAGTTTTGTTTATTATTTAGCCAACCTAGCTGGTGTGAGGTGGTGTCTCCCAGATGTTTTGATTTGTATTTCCCAGATGACTAATGATGCTAAGCATCTTTTCATGTGCTTGTTGGCCACCTGTATATCATCTTTGGAGACATGTTTATTGAAATTCTTTGCCCATATGTATTCATAAATTGGGTTGTCTTTTTGTTGTTGAGTTGTAAGAGTTTCACTACATATTCTGGGGATTCCACTCCAATTTGGCAGAATAGGAAGAGCTCCGGTCTGCAGCTCCCAGCGTGATTGACGCAGAAGACAGTGATTTTGGCATTTCCAACTGAGGTACCTGCTTCATCTCATTGGGACTGGTTGGACAGTGAGTGCAGGCCATGGAGGGAGAGCCAAAGCAGGGCAGGGCATCGCCTCACCTGGGAAGCCCAAGGGGTCAGGGGATATCCCTTTCTAGCCAAGGGAAGCCATGACAGACTGTACCTGGAAAATCGGGACACTTCTGCCCAAATATTGCATTTTTCCAGTGGTCTTAGCAAACACCAAACCAGGAGACTACATCCCAAGCCAGGCTCAGCAGGTCTCATGCCCATGGATCCTTGCTTACTGCTAGCGTAGCAATCTGAGATCGACCTGTGAGGCAGCAGCCTGGCAGGGGGAGGGGCTTCCACCATTGCTGAGGCTTGAATAGGTAAACAAAGCAGCCAGAAAAGCTCAAACTGGGCGGAGCCCACTGCAGCTCTGCAAGGTCTGCTGTCTCTGTAGACCCCACCTCTGGGGGCAGGGCATAACTGAACAAAAGGCAGCAGAAACTTCTGCAGACTTAAACGTCCCTGTCTAACAGCACTGAAGAGAGCAGTGGTTCTCCCAGCACGGTGTTTGAGCTCTGAGAACAAACAGACTGCCTCCTCAAGTTGGTCCCTGACCCCCGTGTAGCCTAACTAGGAGACACCTCCCAGTAGTGGCTGACTGACACCGCATACAGGCGGGTGCCCCTTTGGCATGAAGCTTCCAGAGGAAGGATCAGGCAGAAATATTTGCCGTTCTGCGATATTTGTTGTTCTGCAGCCTCCGCTGGTAATACCCAGGCAAACAGGGTCTGGAGTGAACCTCCAGCAAATTCCAACAGACCTGCAGCTGAGGGACCTGACTGTTAGAAAGAAAACTAACAAACAGAAAAGAATAGCATCAAAATCAACAAAAAGCACATCCACACCAAAACCCCATCTGTAGGTCACCAGCATCAAAGACCAAAAGTAGATAAAACCACAAAGATGGGGAGAAACCAGAGCAGAAAAGCTGAAAATTCTAAAAACCAGAGTGCCTCTTCTCCTCCAAAAAATTGCAGCTCCTCACTAGCAACGGAACAAAGCTGGATGGAGAATGAGTTTGACAAGCTGACAGAAGTAGGCTTTAGGAGGTCGGTAATAACAAACTTCTCCGAGCTAAAGGAGGATGTTTGAACCAATTGCAAGGAAGCTAAAAACCTTGATAAAGGATTAGACAAATAGCTAACTAGAATAAACAGTGTAGAGAAGACCTTAAATGACCTGATGGAGCTGAAAACCATGGCACAAGAACTACATGACGCATGCACAAGCTTCAATAGCTGATTTGATCAAGTGGAAGAAAGGATATCAGTGATTGAACATCAAATTAATGAAATAAAGTGAGAAGAGAAATTTAGAGAAAAAAGAGTAAAACAAAATGAATAAAGCCTCCAAGAAATATGGAACTATGTGAAAAAGACCAAATCTATGTTTGATTGGTGTACCTGAGAGTGAGAGGGAGAATGGAACCAGGTTGGAAAACGTTGTTCAGGATATTATCCAGGAGAACTTCCCCAAGCTAGCAAGGCAGACCAACATTCAAATTCAGGAAATACAGAGAACACCACAAAGATTCTTCTCGAGAAGAGCAACCCCAAGACACATAATTGTCAGATTGACCAAGGTTGAAATGAAGGAAAAAATGTTAAGGGCAGTCAGAGAGAAAGGTCGGGTTATCCACAAAGGGAAGCCCATGAGACTAACAGCAGATCTCTCAGCAGAAACTCTATAAGTCAGGAGAGAATGGGGGCCAATATTCCACATTCTTAAAGAAAAGAATTTTCAACCCAGAATTTCATATCCAGCCAAACTAAGCTTTGTAAATAAAGGAGAAATAAAATCCTTTACAGATAAACAAATGCTGAGAGATTTTTGTCACCACCAGGCCTGCCTTTCAAGAGCTCCTGAAGGAAGCACTAAACATGGAAAGGAACAACCAGTACCAGCCACTGCAAAAAAAATGCCAAACTGTGAAGACCATTGATGCTAGGAAGAAACTGCATCAGCTAACGGGCAAAATAACCAGCTAACATCATAATGACAGGATCAAATTCACACATAACAATATTAACCTTAAATGTAAATGGGCAAAATGCCCCAATTAAAAGACACAGACTGGCAAACTGGATAGAGTCAAGACCCATCAGTGTGCTGTATTCAGGAGACCCATCTCACATGCAGAGACACACATAGGCTCAAAATAAAGGGATGGAGGAAGATCTACCAAGCAAATGGAAAGCAAAAAAAAAAAAAAACAGGGGTTGCAATCCAAGTCTCTTATAAAAAAAGACTTTAAACCAACAAAGATAAAAAGAGGCAAGGTGATTACATAATGGTAAATTCAATTAATCTTGTTGATCAAATTCAACAAGAAGAGCTAACTGTCCTAAATATATATGCACCCAATACAGGAGCACCCAGATTCATAAAGAACTTCTTAGAGACCTACAAACAGACTTAGACTCCCACACAATAATAATGGGAGAATTTAACACCCACTGTCAATATTAGACAGATCAATGAAACAGAAAGTTAACAAGGATATGCAGGACTTGAACTCAGCTCCACACCAAGTAGACCTAATAATAGACATCTACAGAACTCTCCACCCCAAATCAACAGAATATACATTTGTTGTAGTACCACATCACGCTTATTATAAATTGTCCACATAGTTGGAAGTAAAATACTCCTCAGCAAATGTAAAAGTACAGAAATCATAACAAACTGTCTCTCAGACAACAGTGCAATCAAATTAGAACTCAGCATTAAGAAACTCACTCAAAACTGCTCAACTACATGGAAACTGAACAACCTGCTCCTGAATGACTACTGGGTAAATAATGAAATGAAGGCAGAAATAAAGATGTTCTTTGAAACTAATGAGAATAAAGACACAACATACCAGAATCTCTGGGACACATTTAAAGCAGTGTGTAGTGGGAAATTTATAGCACTAAATGCCCACAAAAGAAAGCAGGAAAGATCTAAAATTGACACCCTAACATCACAATTAAAAGAACTAGAGAAGCAAGAGTAAACACATTCAAAAACTAGCAGAAAGCAAGAAATAACTAAGATCAGAGCAGAACTGAAGGAGATAGAGACACAAAAAAAAAACCTTCAAAAAAATCAATGAATTCAGGAGCCGGTTTTTTGAAAAGATCAACAGAATTGATAGACTGCTAGCAAGACTAATAAAGAAGAAAAGAGAGAAGACTCAAATAGATGCAACAAAAAATTATAAAGGGGATATCACCACTGATCCCACAGAAATACAAAATACCATCAGAGAATACTATAAACACCTCTACGCAAATGAACTAGAAAATCTAGAAGAAAGGGATAAATTCCTGGACACATACACCCTCCCAAGACTAAATCAGAAAGAAGTTTAATCTCTAAATAGACCAATAACAGGTTCTGAAATTGAGGCAATAATTAATAGCCTACCAACCAAAAAAAGTCCAGGACCAGATGGATTCACAGCTGAATTCCACCAGAGGTACAAAGAGGAGCTGGTACCATTCCTTCTGAAACTATTCCAATCAATAG
>NW_016803982.1:2326270-2363683 GCF_001698545.2 Rhinopithecus bieti
TTTATTGCGGCACTATTCACAATAGCAAAAACTTGAAACTAACCCAAATATTCATCAATGATAGACTGAATTAAGAAAATGTGGCAAATGTACACCATGGAATACTATGCAGTCATAAAAAAGGATGAGTTCATGTCCTTTGCAGGTACATGGATGAAGCTGGAAACCATCATTCCGAGCAAAGTATCACAAGGACAGAAAACCAAACACTGCATGTTCTCACTTACAGGTGGGAACTGAACAATGAGATCACTTGGACACAGGGCGGGGAACATCACACACAGGGGTCTGTTTTGGGGTGGGGGGCAGGGGGAGGGATAGCATTAGGAGAAATACCTAATGTAAGTGACAAGTTAATGGGTGCAGCACACCAACATGGCACATGTATACCTATGTAACAAACCTGCATGTTGTGCACATGTACCCTAGAACTTAAAGTACAATAATAATAAAAAAAAAAATTCTCAGTGGTGGGCTCTTATCAGCTATACTATTTGCAGATATTTTCTCCAAGTCTGCAAGTTGTCTTTTCACTTTCTTGATGGCATCATTTGATAAATGAAAGTTTAAATTTTTGACAAAGTATAACATCTCTTTTCTTTTGCTGCTTGTGCTTTTGGTGCCATATTTAAGAAAACATTGCCTAATCAAAGGTTGTAAAAATTTACACCTACATTTCCTCCTAAGAGTTTTATAGTTTTCTCTCTTACATTTCAGTCTTTGATTTATTTTGAGTTAGTTTTTGTATATGGAGTGAGGTAGAAGTTCAATTTCATTCTTTTACATGTGGTTTTCCAGTTATCCCAGCATCATTTATTAAAGACACTATTCTTTCACCCACTGAATGTTCTTGGCACTCTCACCAAAAACCAACTGATTATAAATGTATGGGCTTATTTCTAAATTCTTGTCAGGCCTCTGAGCCCAAGCTAAGCCATCATATCCCCTGTGACCTGCGTGTACACATCCAGATGGTCTGAAGCAACTGAAGAATCACAAAAGAAGTGAAACTGTCCTGCTCCTGCCTTAACTGATGACATTACCTTGTGAAATTCCTTCTTCTGGCTCATCCTGGCTCAAAAGCTCCCCCACTGAGCACCTTGTGACCCCTGCCCCTGCCTGCCAAACAATCCCCTTTGACTAATTTTCCTTTACCTACCCAAATCCTATACAACAGCCTCACCCCATCTCCCTTCGCTGACTCTCTTCGGACTCAGCCCGCCTGCACCCAGGTGAAATAAACAGCCTTGCTGCTCACACAAATCCTGTTTGGTGGTCTCTTCACCTGGACAGGAGTGAAAATTCTTAATCCTATACCATTGATCTATATGTCTATCCTTGTACTAGTATAACACTATTTTGACTACTATAGATTTGTAATAAGTCTTGAAATCAGGATGTGTAAGTCCTCCAGTTTGTACTTTTTCAAGATTGTTTTGGCTATTCAATGGTCTGTTGTATTTCCAATGAATTGAAAATTCGTTTATCCATTTCTGCAAAAAAAAAAAAAAATGGGATTTTGATAGAGATTGTATTGAATATGTAGATCAATTTGGAGAATATTGCATTTTAACAATATTAAGTCTTCTAACACATGAACACAGGTAGTCTTTGTTACTTTTGGTCTTCTTTAATTTCTTTCAACACTATTTTGTAGTTTTCAGTGTACAAATCTCTCACTTACTTGGTTATATTTGTTCCTAAGTATTTTATTCTTTGGTGCTTTTTAAGTGGAATTATTTTCTTAATTTCATTTTCAGATTGTTTGTTACTAGTGTGTAGTGATACAATTGATTTTGTAAAAAAAAAAAGTGTTCTGAAGAAAGAAAAAAGATTGAAAATAGAATCTGTTGACAAAAAGAGTCAAACTGTAAAATATTTTAAGAGATTTATTCTGGCCCAAATATGAGTGACATACAGAGATTTTAAATATTTTAAGAGACTAACTCTGACCCAAATATGAGTGACACAGCCCTCAGGAAGTCCTGAGAACATGTACCCAATGTGCTTGGGGTACAGCTTAGTTTTATATATTTTAGGGAGGCATCAATCAAATACATTTAAGAAATACATTGGTTTGGTTCAGAAAGGCAGGACAACTCAAAGGAGGGTGGGAGGGGGATGGGAGGTCGCTTCCAGGATACAGGTAAATGTAAATCTTTTCTGGTTGACAATTGGTCTGAAGACCTGGGATCTATAGAAAGGAAATGTTCAGGTTAAGATAAAAGATTGTGGAGACCAAAGTTCTTTTGAAGTCTTATAGTGGCTGCTCTTAGAGACAATTGATGACAAGTGTTTCCTATTCAGATCTTTAAAGGGTGCTAGACTTTTAGTTAATCTGTTCAGGAATAGGATGAGCCTGGAAAAAAACAATCTAGCTATGTTAATAGAGATTCTTTACAGATACAGATTTCCCCCCACAAAGGACAGCTTTGCTGGGCCATTTCAGGATATAGCAAAGAAACATGTTTTGAGGTATTTTTATTTTCTTCCTTGTTATGCCAGAGTCAGAGTCAGATTGGAAAGTAAGTCATAATATACAGGATTAAAAAAAAAAAAAATCTGATGAGAACTTATGGTTTGTAGGGCATGACTCCCCAGACCCCTTAGATAGAAATTTGAGCAAGATAAAAAATATCAGAGCTTAGTCCTCAAAACAAAAAGACTAAAAGTTTAACTAAACCAGAGACTTCCAGTTTCAGCTCTCACATGTAAAAATCTTAGAAGCTGTCACCCCCATCCTTACAGCAAGAAGCTGGGCAAACTGGAAACCAATATTGCTTTCTGGCCTAACAGAACTGAGCTCATTGGCCAAATCAACATCCCCAAATTAGGAGAGATACACACATCCGGGGGTAAACAACAGAGATCTTCTGAGCTGGAGGAGAAGCAACTAGAGCCATGACTTGGTAGGAATACTTAAACGGCAATTGTGACAAACTTCTGGAGGTTGGGTGTGAACTAGCACAAAAGTGAGAAACTCCTGGATACCCTGCAGCTCTAAGAGGACCTGCAGGCATTTGTGGGCTTTACCTCCAAGGACCCTACAAGGCTCTTCTTACAGTGAGGACCCAACAAAGAGATCTTTTCAAGGCTCTGTCAAGGGGAGGGGAAGAGTAATCACTGTGAAATATGCCCAGAGCCTTCTCCATAACAAATTGAGACAGCCAGGTAAAAAGGGCTCCCTGGCAGACCTTCCCTCATGTGCACTGGGAGGAGTGCACATGAGGGTGGAGCCTTGGGAAGTCCATGTCATTATTGGCAGAGGGGAGGAGACTGGCCTCTCCTGGTCTGGGTGGTAACATGGAATTCAATCTGTGAGGTGAGAAACTGGTTAGCAGGATTCTCGCTTTGCTGAGAGTCCCTGTTTCCCTCTTTTTTTTCCCTTTCACCCAATAAATTCCATTTTTCTCACCTTTCAAAGTGTCTGTGAGCCTAATCTTTCATGGCCGTATGACAAGAGCCCGACTTTTAGCTGAACTAAGGAGAAAGGCCTACAACAAAATGCTTACCCTCCAGGTGAAAGGACTTGGCCAGAGCACAATTCTGATACCTTATCCCTGATGGGGGAGAGAGATACTCCCCATGTCAGCGCACTCTAGCCTTCCTGTCTCACCTAATGAGGGTTAAGGCAGAAAGCAGTCAACAAGGGTCAAGGCTTCAGAGAAATTGTTCAGGGTGCTGCAGCCATGAGATGGAATGGGGGAGGGGGAAGAGGGCAAAAAGCTACACCATGGGAGGAATACTTATGAAAGTCGCAGCTCCAAGACAAAGGTCCATCAAAACACTGATGAGTAATTGGAAAATTATAAAACAATCTCCCTCTTCCACCTTCTACCACCACACCAACAAGGCTCCAGTATCATAACAGTGGATTATAACCAAAAGAGCTATAAGACACAGACTCTCTTTGAGGAGAAGCACATAGGTAAACCCAAAGTCAAGAGGAGAGACACAACAAGGACTCGGAGGTACTAGACGCCTATGGTGCACACAGCCGCAGCAGATATTAAGCACAGCCCACTCACAGCAAGTTCAACATATCAATCCTCAAACAAATAGCTTATTTACCTCCATTTCTACCCAATACAACACATATGGCTTTCAACAACATATTGCAAGGCGTGCCAGACGGTAGGCGTGGAAACAGTCTCCAGAGAGAACGCAGTTATGAGAAACAAACTCACATTTTATTCAGATCTTGGAATGATTAGACAGGGAATTTTTTTAAATGATTATTAATATGTTAATGGTTGAATTTTAAAAAGTAGATCACTTGGAAGAGATGGGGAGGTAAGCAGAGAGATGGAAACTCCAAGGAAGGAGGCTACAAATCGAAAACCCTGTCACAGAAAGGAAAAATGCCTCCAGTGAGCTCACTGGTAGATTGACAAGACCAAGGTAAAATTTGGTGAACTTGAAGACAGGTCAATATAAACTTCCCAAACTGAAATGTAAAGACAAAAAGAAAAAAACAGAGCCGAACATTCAAAACTGTGTGACAATATCAAAAGAAAATGATACATAGATAGGTACAGAGATACATAGATAGATCTGCAATATATACATAATTGGAATGCCAGGACAAGCAAGAGAAAAAAAGCAAAAGAAATATTTGAAGTAAAAATGGCTGAGAACTTTCCAAAATTCATGAGACCCAAAGCATGGATTCAGGAAGCTCCAAGAACATCAAACAGAATAAATACAAAAAGCAAACCAAAAAAAAACCTAGCAATGCCTATACCTAGGCTTATATTCAAACTGCAGAAAGCCAAAACAAATAATACTGAAAGAAGGCAGAAGAAAAAAAGTTACCTATAGATAAACAAGGACAAGAATTATGTACAAGCAAGAAAAGAGTAAAATGAAATATTTAAAGTGTTTAGAAAAAGAAAACACTAACCTAGAATGCTCTATACAATGAAATTAACCTATAAAAGTGAAGAAAAATGCATTAACAGTGGAAATTTAAAATAGTGTAGCACCTGTGGAAAATGGTTGGCAGTTTCCCAAAGAGTTAAATATAGAATTACCATATATTCCCAGCAGTTCTACTTTTAGGTATATACCCAAAGGAATTGAAAGCAAAGTCTCAAAAAATATTTATATACAGTGATTATAGTAGCATTATTCACAATAGCCGAAAGGTAGAAATAACCCAAGTGGCAGGAGATGAAAGGATAAACAAAATGTAATCTGTCCATACAACAAAATATTATTCAGTCTTAAAAGGGAATAAAATCCTGATGCATATTACAACATGGATGAACCTTGAAAACGTTGAGTTCAGTGGAATAAGCCAGACACAAAAGGACACATAACATGAATGATGCTACTACACACCCACTATCATAGTTAATATCCAGAAAACTGACAATGATAATTGCTGCCAAGAATTCAAAGCAGCAGGAACTGTCATTCATTGGTGTTGTGAATACAAAATGATATAACCACTTCAGAAGACAATTTCATCAAATGGATAGTATTTCACAGTACAAAGAAGGAACCTTAAGTTATGCAAATTTAAAAAATATTATTTAGAAGGTCAAGGTATCTCAGGGTGGAATGGAGACAAAAGAATCTAACTGCATTACAAATGTATGAGAAAACCTCACAGAAAGAGGTTGTGGGAAGGGGGAGTGGATGACCTAAACAAGTTTGGAAGTGAGTGTAGAATACAAGACTGAAGACAAAAGAAACTGTATATAAGCATGGTACTCTCCTAGATAAAGTTTTTCCACAAGTTACAGGTTAACAATTCTGAAACCGTGATATATGTATAATGGAATTAAATAAGTGGATGCCTGACGGTGGGAAACCGGTTTCTTTCTGTTGAAGTGGGAGATTACAGATAAGCAAAAGAAGGCGGCTAGAATGATCCATGTAGTAATCCATGTGAACTCATGTTTAGCTTAATATACATACAGATGGATACATATAGAAATATTTATAGATATGTATATACTGTATAAATGAGTTAGCATATCCACATATATTTTCTTGCTCTCTCAGCTCAGAGGGCCTAGAAGCATTAACATCCCAGTATCAATGAGCACATCTAGTTCCCAGGTCTTGGTTTCTAATTCCATTCTCCAACAAAAGGAGCCATGGTTCCTTAGAGAAATAACTGATTCTAGGGCTGGGGCAGGACAATATACAGGAGGAGCCTGGAGCATCTCATGGTGCCAGAAGGTAAGAAAGGGCTCAAGAAGCCAAAATGATGTTGAGGGGGTGGGGGCATGTCAAAGGGACATCAGAGCCAGCCTGAAGGAACTATCAATAGCTACAGCTGGAACAATGTAAGTAACAAAATAATGTAGTATTGGATTCTAAAACCAAAGTATCAAATAAATCTCCATGAGTCCAGACTTATATAGATGGGGTGAAAGAGACAAATCTTCCATAGAGATTTCAAGTAATTTATGTACATATCCTCCTTTCTAGGAGATGGAGTATAACTCCTCACTCTGGCACAATAGGGAAAGTAAGAAAAAGAGTAACTTTATAGCAGAGAAATCTAATAAATACTACCTAAGCCAGGTGATCAAGATTAACATCAATAGTGGTAATATATGCTGATAAAATGCACTAATATGTAATTTATCTCTGTGGTCTTCCTTCCAAAATCCCAGTTTAGTCATAAGAAAAACATCACACAAATTCCCATTGAAGGATATTTTATAAAACATCTAACCAAAATTCCTGAAACCTGTCAAGGTCTTAAAACACAGGGAAAGTATAAGAAGCTGTCAGTCCAGAGGAGCCTACAAAGACATGACAGCTGAATGTAATGTTGTATTCTAGATGAAATCCGTGAACAGAAAAAGGCCATTAAAGGTAAACTAAAGAAATTTGAACGATGTACGAACTTTAGTTAATAATAATGTATTGATAGTGGCTCACTGATTGTTACAAATGTAGCATAGTAATGTAAGATGTTAGTAACAGAAGACAGTATGTTGTGCATATGGGAATTCTCTGTACTCTCTGTAACTGTTTTATGAATCTAAAACTATTTTTAAATTTGTTAAAATTGAAAGAAATAACAAAATGACTTGGGATATATTTAGAATATAAATAATATACTTTAGGCAGAGAAAAAATAACACCAGATTAAATATCTGAGATGGAAGAAATAATCATGAAGAAAATATAAATATAATACAAACAAACATCAATTGTATCCAATAAAATATCTAATATATGAGAATAGAACATAGAACTATAGATGGTCATAACATAGGACTTAAAAGAGTTTAAAAGTATTCTAACATCTTGAATTATTATAGAATACAGTGAGCATGTGATAAACTTTAGACTTTGATAAGTTGAGTAAGCACATTAAAATAGTTACTGTGAACACTAAGAGAATAGACATAGAGCATCATAATCCTATCAGTTCTTCAACATTTATCCAGAATCTGACCATTTGTCTTCACCTCTTCTGCTACCTACTCAGGTCCAAGGCACTGGATTCTCTCACCTGGGTGAGTGCTGCAAACTCCTAAATGGTCTCCCTGCTTTTACTCTACCCTTCTTGAGTCTACCGTCAACACAGAAACTAGAGTGGTCCTGTGGGAACATAAGCTAGATCTTGGTGTTTCTCTGCTCCAAGTCCTGCAACGACTTCACTTTTCATTCAAAGTAAAAGCCAAAATTATCACAATGATTTGCAAGATCCTGCATTAACTGGCTCCTAGTTACTGCGATAACCTTGTATCCTACCACGTTTTCTCACCTCCCCTCCATTCCACACCCTCGGGCCTCTAGTGTCTAACATTCAAGACCCACTCTCACCTCAGCCTTCACACTTCTGTCTGCCCAGAATGCTCTTCTCCATGGCATCTGCATGAGTCATTCCTTGGTTTACTTATATATGAAACATTCCCTAACTACCCTATTTAAAATGAAACCCCTTCACCAGAATTCACTATCCCTCTTCCTTGGTTAATTTTTCTTTGTCACCAATGAACTTACCACACAGTTTAGAGAAACTTTGTTCTCCAAGATCATAGACTATCAAAAGCTTTGCTGTTTGAAATTAAATCAATATGAGACATTCTTCTCTTGACTGAGGATCTAAGTCACTTTGACACAGAGCAGCATTCTTGATTCACAACTCAGCTACAGAGCACCAGATAAAGGATTTCTGGACTCAGTCTTCCATATCTATCTTAACTTTGTAGATTCCAAGGAAACAGGACCTTGGGTTACCTGATGCTGCTTTGAGCCTAAACTCCATCCTTCCCCCAAATCCTATAATACTTCTATCTTTTCCTTTGCTTGGGGAGACATCTTATGATTCTCAGTGTGTGGTTTTCCTCATTGCAATGGACCAGTGAATCTGATTTTGTCAGACTAGAGGTCACACAGAGAAAATTCTAAAGTGCTGGTCCACTGGTGTTCATTTTATTGTTATTCTTTATACATAGATATTTTATTGCACTCTGACATTGAGGTATATTGGTTATATCAGTAAACTATGGTGTCTTTCATTACTAAGAAAAGTCAAAATTAAAATGAGCATCTCTCTAAATTAGGTTTTCAATTACATTATGACATATCAAGATTTCCTAATGATTTCCTATTTCATTCTTAATTCATAGAATATCTGACACTCCCAAAGAGCAGTGCCTTCTTCTTTTGCTGACATAATCTGACTGCGAGTGGCCAAATCACACTGTTTGGTTCAGCTGCAAGGATGACAACATCCTCAAGTGGGTGTTTTCTCTCCTCCTGAAGCAGGTGTTGAGGCTGTGGGAACTTGGCCCCATCACCTCATTCCTTCCATCATATCCTTGCCAGATGTTTCTACCAGATTGATAAGGCTTCTTCCATCCCTCTTTGTGTCTCATATTTCTTTAGTAGTCATTACACCAACCTGTCTACTTTCTGGAAAAAAAATTCCTATCATTAAGCGCCCAGACATTGTGTACTTATTAGACACAACGGTGTCTCAAAGACAAATTAGGCACATTAAGTGTTTTTCCTGTGACTAGTTTATTGAGCCTATGTGAGTACTAGTGACAACATAACAGGGCCATCTTTTAAATGAATCACTGATTTGCTGAACATCTGTTGAGTTTAGTCAGAATTAATCATTTGATGTCCTAGTATATGTCCTATATTTTGTAATCTTTCTTCATGTTTTCCTCAGAACTTTTTGACATGTTTCAATAAGTAAATTTCAAAGGTTTTTTCTCCCATGAAATAAAAAGCTGTTTTCCTTCCAGGAAGAATTATAAATTTGACTAACTATTTTTAACATTTTGATTCTTTGTGAAAATTTTCCATGGTTTCCTGCTCTCTAACTGGAGCTACTTAGAAACCCTATTAAAAATCCTATTTAGAAAGTGATATTATAAATCTTTGTTCTTTTCAGTAGTAATTATTAGTATGACAATAATAATAATGATGTGTAAATACACTTGCTGTGAATTTCCTATGTGCCAGCTGGCTTGCATACCTTCCTTGTCTCATTTAATCTTTAAAAAATCCTGCAGATTTAGTATCCTCATCCATTTCTGAGGATAAGGAAATGGTAGCTAAGAGAGGCTGGGTGACTTGCTAAGGGCACAAAGCTGAGTCAGTATTTGGACCAAAGTCTGTCTGATCCAAAGTTTACCTACATTCCAATATACTCAGCCTCATGCACTGATGGTGCAGTTAATTAAGAGGGTAATTAACTGATAGCTAAGCCTCGGCCTCCCTATGTAGAAACAAAACTCCATTTAATTTTTTATTTTTACTGTCATTAGGACATTCCCAAACATGCACATGATAGGACTTCTGAATTATGAGTTAGAAAGGCAAGGAAACCAGGACCGAGCTGATGGAGAGTGAACAACCACCTTGGTACAAGGAAGACAACTCTTTCCCAGTGTTCAGTATCTAATACAGAGGTTGAAGGGGGAAGATAAACAGATAGGCTTCAGTCAAGGAAACCCAAAAGGATCACTCTGATGGCTAATTTTATATACACCTGGCTGGGCCTGGCTGCCCAAAGATGTGGTCAAATATTATTCTGGATGTTTCCATGAGAGTGTTTTGGTGGAGATTAACATTTAAATCAGTGAACTAAGCAAAGCAGATTGCCCTCCATAATGTGAGTAGGCCTCATCCTGAAGGCTTAAAAAGAGCAAAAAGCTGACCTAGCCCAAGTGAAAGAGAATTGTCCGCCTAATGGCCTTCAGACTTGAACTGAAATATCAGCTCTTCCCAGGTCTTCAGACTGGGAGCCCACTGGACAAGCTTTGGACTTGCCAGCCTCCAGAATCACAAGAGCCAACTCATCATAAATCTCTCTCTCTCTCTCTCTCTCTCTCTCTTTCTCTCTCTCTCTCTCTTTCTTTTTCTCTCTCTTATTGGTTCTGTTTTCCTGGAGAATCTTAACAAAAACAGCCACTTTGGGTTTAGTTAGCATCTCCAGGACAGCAGCACACAATGCTTCAAGTCAGATGGCAGCACAGGGGCTCTAGGGCCTCACAGCAGCTGGAGGGCATGGGAGGTATGAAGCAGCCCTGTAGGGGCACCAATAAGAAGCTCAGGCATTACCAGGGTAAGTGAAGGATCCTGGTGTTGTGACTGGGTCTGGCCAGCAAGAAGCTCTCAAGGGGCTCTGACTCCAGCTGGTGCACTGTGGCTGCTGCTCACTTCCTCTGGTCAGAACTGGTTCAGGAAGTAGGCAGGACTAAAGCCACAGGTGAAAGACACACACGACTTGAGCCTGGAAGGGGAGGAAGGCCAGCAACTGACCTTTGGTGGGGATGGATGGGGCAATTCTTGTGTTGTTTAACATCTTGAAGGAGAAAAGTTTTTGAAACCTAGTGCATCAAGAAAACACCTCAGACCTCAAAAGGCAATGTGCTAGGATTTGAGAAGACTTTCACCTCCTCTCTCCCAAGCATAGGAAGTAACGAAGACCTCTTCCAACCCGATCCCAAGCCCCTGAAGTCTACAGAGCTGGTTTCAGGAGACTATTACATCAATTCCAAAGCAAGCAATCACTTTCAGAATTATGTTTTCCTCCACAGAAATGTCCATGAAGTAAAAGTCTCCATCAACTCCAACAATCTTTCCCAACTCCACCTGCCACCCTCCAAACACTTCAGATCTATTAATGAAAATAATTTTTCTAATTTTGACGTGATATAAATTCTAAGTCTGGGAACAAAAATACAAATATTATCATGTTGTAAATATTAATACTTCAAAAGACCATCTGGAGGATGCTCCCTTGAATGCTCTGAAAATCACAACTACTGATAACTGCATTGTGCATAATTACCACATTTTATGAATAGTCTTTTATTTATCTGTCACATCATGGGGGTCAGTTTAATTATTGTTTCCTCTTAACAGAAAAGAAAAACTGTCTCCAGAGGTATTTACTGACTTGCCCAAGTTTCATGCAACCAGGAAGGTCAAGGCTAGTGTATAAGTCCCAGTTCTCTGACTCTACAGCTTATACTATGTCCCTTCCCACCACACTACACTACCTCTACACTTCAAGAATCTCTCTTCCAAAGAAATAGAGGTCAGGTTACCATGTCCACTGTAAGCCCACTCTTCAAGATGTGGCTCTTTGCTTGGCATTGAGCCACCACCACCCCCACCACCTTTGGTACAACTGAACAACTTGTTTTTGAAGGTCCTTCAAGAAAAGACTAATAGCCCTATGGCTTAGTTAAGACCTAAACATGATGTGTGAGCTATCGAAATTACTGTTCAGCCTCAAAAAGAAGCATACTTTATTTCAATGGTGGCATATTCATTCATAGATCACACTGCTCTGGTCTGGTGTGTCATTCCTTTTTAATTTCCATGTAAATGGCAATGTCACAAACCACAAAAACTGTGAAATTCTGAGCCTGCCATGGAAATATGACTCCTAAAGTATGTCAAGGGAAACTGGCCAAATCCAGCAGGACTTCTTCCAAGGGAAGCTTTGCACTTTTCAGCCCACTGTTTTCACCTCCATATCTGCAATGAACACAACGTTATGGGGTAATGGTTCCTTTCACTTGTATTCATTAAAGATGCAACATTTATCTATCTGCATAATTTGGGTGTAAAAGAAATTACTCTATTCAAGATTCTCTCTTCAAGAGTTTCTTTCCATTACATGTGACAAATTGCAAAATTTGTCATTTTTTCCTCGATGACAGCATAAAATCTATTGTCTTTTTTCATGGTTTCCATCTTTCCTTCCTACTTTATAAATAAGACAGACTTTTTAAAGGAATATTAACAATTATATCAGTAGCATAATTCATAATTTAATGCCTTTGGATAAGGAAAATGGCTAAGATAGGGACATGAAAATATTTCCCTTCCCATTAAGGTGGTTTGGCCTAGGGTGAGACAAAGAGATCACTGATTTATAAAAATATACAGTCAGATTCAACCTGAGAGGTCCCAGGAAATTTTAGGACCTACTCACCAATGAAAATCAAATGGTTCAAAGACCTACCCTTGATGGCAGCTGAAAGTAATTTGTATCCTCAACATGCATTCAAGACTGTAACTACCCATATTTCAGTTATGAAGGATTATGTCCATGATGCTTTTGCCTTATCAAGGGTAGTTCTGGCACCAGACATGGACCTTAGCCTGAAAAGCAACCCCACAGCTTTCAATGATTGATTGCCAAAAGGTATTGATTACAAGATAAGGACTTAGGTCACTTCTATGAGTGCTCGGGGTAAATTGTCATTTCTGCCATAAGGTAATTTGAGAGATCAGGTTACAAAAAGACCTGCTTCCCTCTTGAGTGCCCTCCCTTGCTCTCATTTGCTTATTCTGAGGGAAACCAGCTGCCATATGGAGAGGTCCATGTGGCAAGAAACTAAGGGAGTTCTTCAGCCAACAGCAAGCAAGAAACAGGCCTCCATTCACCAGCTAAAAGAAACTGAATCTACCAACAATCCCATGAATGAGCTTGGAAGCAAGTTCAACCTTCACTCAAGCCCTCAGATGAGAATACACTCCCAGTTGACACCCAGATTGCAGCTCTTGGGGAGAAGCAGAGACACCCAGCTAAGCTTCATCCAAATTCCTGACCCACAGATATTGTGAGATAATAAATGTTTGTTGTTTTAAAGCACTAAATCTTAGGTTAACTTTTTAATGCAACAATAGATCACTGATACACACACTCTTATCTTGTCCCATATCAGACACAGGCATCTCACATACCAGCCCTGACCTAATTCCAGCTCTCAGGCTAGAACAGGGGCTAGTAAACCTTGACAAGCAGTCCCAGTACTACACGGTCCTTCAAAAAGACTGAAGATGGTCCAGGCACAGTGGTTCACACCTGTAATCCCAGCACTTTGGGAGGCCAAGGCAGGTGGATCACTTGAGCCCAAGAGTTCAAGACCAGTCTGGGAAACATGGTGCAACCTCATCTACACACACACACACACACACACACACACACACACAAGTGCACACACAGAAGACTACTGACTGCATCTCACATCCTATCCCCATTTCTTATAGACTCAAGCCTCCAGGGCCAGTGGAACCTTGTAGCAAGTATTTGAACCTCTTAGGGTTCTCTTCATCCCTACGTTACTTTTATAAAGAATCAGATCTTAGAACCACCTTCTCTGTTCTTCTTAGCATTTCTAAGGCAGATGGATAGGATTCATTTTGCAAGATGAATCCACAGACTTTCAGAGTCAATTCCCAGAAGTTTTTTTAAATGTATTTTCATGAAGTTGAGAACCTTGTACATTTCTAAGATCCTGTGGTAAATATAAAACCAAGTAAAAATACCATTGTTTCCATGCAGGAATTCATGCTCTTTAAAAAATAAAGAAACCCAAAGTCATACATGACAAGGAGCAAAGCATGAACTGCAAAGACAGTCCCCCAGGAAGAGCATAAGTCAGAAGGTGTAGGTGTTTCCACGACGTGGAACTTTAGTGTTGGTGGGCTTCACGCTGCAGACCAGACTGACTTCTATGAACATTACATCTTATCCTCCTACAAGAACAATTTGCCAACCATATAAAAGTGTTTGTGCATCCATTAATGCATTACTCTGTCTGAAAAGCCCAACTATAACAAAGGGAAAAGCTGAAATCTCATCTCACCCTGAACTCAGCCATTTAGAGATGAGAAAATAGAGCTTTCTTTATGCCAGTGCAAGGGAGAGAGCTTTTTATACTCGTATGTAAGAGCAGAATTACAAAGAAGCAGAATAACACTTCCTTTTGGGAAATGATGTCTCTTACCTAATGATCACAATTGTAACTAGTACGTCAGGTTCCATATCCCATGCAAGGCCCAGACACAAAGTCACTGAGAGTCATTGAGAGTCAACAAGAGTGAGAAGCTAGCTACTCTAAAAATGCTATAAAACAGAGTTTTCCTCCATTTGCACTGCATTCTCCTGGGATAGCTAAGGCAGCTTTGTCCTCAAGAAAGAATGGTGACAACTATGTGACCTTTATCAGACACGATGTGTTTGTGTTTTATGAGAACACAAAGGGTGACTAAGCAAATTGGGTGACCCTCAGCCCTAACTCCTTCTAGAACTCATGTCCAGTTGGCAGAGCAAGGCTGAGACACCACCATGAAGTTGCTTGTCCATTTCTAAATCATATACAGGTAAACTACCTATCTCTAACAATGTTTTGCAGGATCTGAGATTGAACAGAGGCAGCGGTAGAACAAAATCCAAGGCTCAGATATTCTGAAGTTCCAACCTTAAGAAAATGAAAGGAAAGAAGCCAACTTGAAACCTTTGTCCCCTGAGAGCCTGACACTGCAATATCCCACTCAATTTCTGTGTCTGGAAAGGCTGACAGGGCCAACAAAGAGGGTCTTTGATGTTCCATAATGTGTGGCCCTCTCCCCAACTAAAGCTTGCTGTTCCTCTTGGGCTATTCATTACCTGTGTATTCTCTACTTGCCCATCTCAAACACATTCTCCCACCACACACACACACATACACACACACACACACACACACACACACACTCACTCTCTCTCTCTCTCTCTCACACACAAGCCCCAAAGCCTGTTACAGACCCTTAGCTCTCTCAAATCTAACCCAACCAAAAGTAAACATGCCCTCACCATAGCTAACTACACAAAAGCATCAGTATATTGGTCCTCATGTCTTACTTACACAAGACACCTTGAAACATAGGGATCACTGACTCCAATTCCCAACCACCCAATCATTTTACAGTTTTCATTTGATTAATCTCTAATAGTTCTTCAAGCCAAGAGAAAGTAGTGACCTAAATAGTCAATAAAACCAAAATACCATCTTTTTTGTATTTACTTATTCATAATATATGTATTTGCAATTACGTATTTTTTGCATTTCTGCATTTATTTATTTGCACACTGAATGCACAGGCAGCCATGTTCCTCACCATGTGAACTTCACCTTTCCAAGATCAGTATCTTCATCTGTGAAGCTCTTATGAGGACTAAATGAAACAATGCACATGAAATGCTGGCCACTTCCTGGCATGTGCAAAGTGCTTGGAAAGTGACAAAGCACTGATGGCTTCAAAAATCCTTGACTTTGATAGAACATGGATATAAACAGCAATGGCACTAAGGAAACAATCTCTTGGGATGCTGGAAATATCGATCTTTGTAGTTTACAAGCAGCTCAGTATCAAGGGAATCACCACTCATCATGGATTGAAGGAAACGAATAAATTATGAGCGGTTCTGTTGACAAACTCGTATGTTAAACATGATACTTTTGAGAATGAATTGACCCTATGGAGTAAATAAATCTTTACAATTTTTTCCAAAGAGTGTGGAAAATCGAGAGATAACCTTTAATTGCAAAATTATTTAGGTCCTTTACATCTCTAGCATCTAATCCAGCCACTGTGCCTTATTGGATCATGGCTCACGGTTTATTGGATGAAGCCAGATTTCTTTTTAGCTTCCTCAACCAAAATGGAGGATTCTTTCACCTATCAAAGGGGAAGTTCTGGCTGAAGGCTTTTCTTTACTTAATGGACTTTCTGACACTGCTCTCTTTTTACCACTCTACACAGTGTAATCCAGCAAACCAGAAAATCAAAAAAACAAGAGTAAATGTTGTGACAGGAAAAGGAAATGTCAGGGCACAAATATTCTGCTGGTAAGAGCATAGTGGTCAGGGGATAGTGTTCTGGTGTCCTTGGGTTTTTTTTTGGGGGGGGGGTGTTGGTTGTTTTTCTTTTATTTTGTTTGTTTTTGAGAGAGAGAGAGAGTTTCACTCTTGTTGCCCAGGCTAGAGTGCAGTGGCGTGATCTTAGCTCACTGCAACATCTGCCTCCTGGGTTCAGGCGATTCTCCTGCCTCAGGCTCCTGAGCAACTGGGACTACAGGCATGCACCACAATGCCTGGCTAATTTTGTATTTTTAGTAGAGATGGGGTTTTGCCATGTTGGTCAGGCTGGTCTCAAATTCCTGACCTCAGGTGATCCTCCTGCTTTGGCCTCCCAAAATGCTGCGATTACAGGCATGGGCCACCACGCCCAGCCTTCACCTTGTCTTTAATGTGCTCACTTACATCCGCCAAAGAGGGCAGTACCTTAATGCAGTCTGTAATCACACCAATATTTCTGGGCTAAGGTTGTTCACGCTAGTTGGCCCAAGCTCTTCCCAATCTTCTGGTCCCTGGAGAAGTATGGATAAGGGGGAAGTCAGACAGGCAGTTTCCAGTGAAAATTTAGAATCCAAGAAATTACCTATTTGACCTCCCCCTTAATCCTCCCTTTTTGTCCACTGTAAAGCTCTCCCACTCCCCTACCTACCTTTGAGTCTCTGCCAAATGCAAGTGATGGTGGCTGACTCCTTCATCCAGGGAGACTGGGTATCAGGTTAAAGAGCAGGGTGGATGGAAGTGACTCTGTAGTACAATGCACTTGAATGAATTATCGCAGGATGCTCAAATGGGAAAGACTGAAGCAAAAACAACCCTCAAAACTCATCAGGGATGTGGTCTGGTAAACCCTACCCTGAGTCCCCTCAAAGCCTTTTATATCCTTGGATGACGAGAAAAACAAAAGACAGGGAAAGCCTGCTATCCCCTGAGGAGGAGGCAGGGATGTGAAAGACAAGGGAGGACCGTTCCAATGGGTTAACCTGGCCTGGCCACTGCTTGGCCAACACCCAGCAGTGATAGGCATTGATGCCATGAGGAGCTAAATTGAAAAGCTTCCAAAAAGGGTGTGGGATGGGCAGGAGTGTTGAACACAGCCCTTCTGTGAACTGTGAGTAGAGGATTGGGCACGCTGTCTACAGCCTGAGAGATAGTGGGCCATGTGGGATGGAACTCAGCAGAGAGCATAGGACTAGAAATCCATCAGTTTCCATCAGTTTCGATGCCTGAGCTCTAAGGAGTGCCTTCTGTTTTCCAACTACACTTACAAGCTGGTGAACCCTAGAGAAGCAAGATTCAGTTAATACTCCCTCCAAGAGCACACACCTAGATGTAGCCTTGCATGGGGAGGAGCTAAGCACGGCAGGTGGATGCTTTAGTTTGACCTCCATGTATATGCAATGCCACATCTCAGATGTGATCCTGATTTCACACCCCTAGGGCCGTAAGTCTCAATCAGAGGTCAGCACCAGAATCACCCAAGGAGTTTTTCCAGTCTGCAGGTATCCACTTCCCATCCCAGACCTATAGGAGCAGAAACTCTGAGGGTTGAGCCCAGTAATCTGGGTTTAACAAGCCCTCCAAGTGATTCTGGAGTTCATTAAAGTTTGAGAACCACTGCCTTAAAGAAATAGTTTAAACCTGAGGGAAATTCAACAGGACCAACGTCCGGGTCTCACTCAAGAGTACAGCCTACCTAATAGGAGTTTTATAAACTACCCAGATGTCTTTAATATGCAATCCAGGTTGAGAACCTCTGCCTTTAAAAGTCTATATAAATGGATTCCTCATTTATGAACTCCTTGAAACAGTGTGTAAAATTGGGTGTATATGTATATGTGTATTTTTCTGGGAGAGGATCCATAACTTTTATCAAATTCTCAAATGGGTCTGTTATTCCAAAAATGGTTAATAATATGAAGACTTAAGAGAGAGCATGCATTTTCTCTTATTTATTTTGTAACTGGGACACTTCATGAAGAAAGTGGTTCAGATATTAATGTATGCCAAAGATGCTAAATAAATATGAATTAACCTTTTTCAGTCAAGTACAATATGGTTTCATATGTCTTAGAGCAGACAGGGCAAAGGAAGGATAGCTGTTATTCCATACTGGTCTCTGTCATTGTCATCATTAAAATTTATTCCCTGCCCTACGGACAAACTACTATATTGCATACAATTTTTCTCATTTGATATACATACAACCCTGTGAGCTATGCCAGGAAGGTAATACAATCCTATTCATAGATGAACGGTGAAGTCACACAATTCTTAGTAAAATAATAATTTAAATGAAGATCTTCATTAGTGTTTGGTCTTAACTATGGGAGACTAATACAACATGAAGAATGGCTAGACCATCTATAAAAACAGAACTCTGACTTGCAACTGCAGCAGCCTGCCCAGGAAACCAACCCCTTGACTATAATAAACAACAAAGGAAGCCAGCCTACTCAAGCTAGACTTGCGGGAAGCCAGACTGCTATCTGTAGTAACAATTCAGGAGGCTAAACAATAACTTCTTCAACAACAACAAAAAATGTTGGGGATTTGATGAATGAATGACAGTTTCCCTAATTTTTGTCACCACTTCCAGCTTAGGACCAGAGAGAAAGCCAAATATGCCCTCAACCCCTTACGTAGACCGTTCTGCTCCTAGTTGACTGCTGCCGGCTTCCCTATGTCAACACCCTCCAATCAGGACACACTTGAAGCTGTCCTTTTTGCCCACTGTAAAGCTCTCCCACTCCCCTGCCTACCTTTGAGTCTGCCAAATGCAAGT
Source organism: Rhinopithecus bieti (assembly GCF_001698545.2). Classification (NCBI taxonomy): domain Eukaryota; kingdom Metazoa; phylum Chordata; class Mammalia; order Primates; family Cercopithecidae; genus Rhinopithecus; species Rhinopithecus bieti. The sequence continues at coordinate 2,345,189 of NW_016803982.1, forward strand.
GATGGTGGCTGACTCTCTTGCTACATCAAGCTCTGAATAAATCGCCTCTGCTTTTTTTATTTAAGTGGTCTTTATTTACACAACTAACATTATGGGCTCACCCTTTACAGTTTCAAAAGCAAGGAACACCACTACTTATTGCTAAACATTGCATATACCTTCATACAGATACACTGAAGGGATGATGCCTTTTCAAGTTGGCCCAGGGTAGGGTTTTTCCCAGAGAAATATCTACAGACTCTACCAATATGTGAGTCAAAGCGAAAGACAGATCCATGGAATAGATCCTCATCCCTACACGGCTTCCAGACTGAGGATTCAACTGGATCCGGGATGAATATCTTAAGTGACACCTCCCTCCCCCAGCCCAGGTCATATTTAATTCTGATCTTCACCTTTGGATCTAGCCCTAAAGCATGTATTGGTGATTTCTAAACGATGTATTAAAAACTGTGTTTTTCTCTCTTTTTTATCCAAAGTATTATTTATGATCATATCCTCTTATTGAGTATGAGCTAGGTGGGGAAACTGATCTACAGAGAGATTGCATGACTTGCTTGAGGTCACATGACCATGGCTTCAGTCTCCCAACATGGCTCTGTGTTATCCCAAAACAGGATATGCAGGACACTGCTGTCATCACATTGCCAGCCCATATCTTGCTCATGGGACCCTCCTGACTCCAAGGAAAGGCACTCTCTGCCTTCATTGCATGCTCATCTTGTCCCAAGGGAATCTGGAATGAGTTTCCTTCACAGACTCTTAATGACACAATGGGGTTGAGAAGGGACATTGCTGAGTCATTTCCAGCCAAAGGAAAGTATTATTTATAGCAATCTGCACAGACCAACCTTGGTAGTAATTGAAATGACTTCCTTCTGGCACAGGGTAAGTACCAGGCTAATTGTCTCCCATACCCTTTAAAACAGCTCATTAAGTATATATGGGCTGCTAATTGCCTCCCCGAAGTTTTCCTATCTCTCTACTCCGGACATGGTCAGGTTCTTTAGCCTCATGGGCTGCATTTATACAGCCTCAGAGGGTTGTTCTTTGAATGTAATTTAAATCTATATTGTGCATTGTTGGCAAACTTTGACTATGGGGGAAAAACTGAAAATTTTGCAGGACTTCCATCACATCAGTGCAGTTTCTATATGTTTACCTTTTATTATTAGAAACTCCCTCTCTTGTTTCCTACCACTCAGCTTTTTGTGTTGCTTTTTTTCCCTTGCACATTACCCTCCACTGTATTCACCAAGTCTTTCATCTTTCCCATAAACAAAACTGATTTTGACAACTCATTTCTTGTCCTTCTGCTTCACACCAAAGCATCTACTTGAAATATATGGGCCATAGCACAGTGAAAATTGAGCATCGGCAAGAGATCTTCCTTGACATTTACCATATTACTCAGGTGATTCCTAATTATGTATTGTCTTGCATTTTACCTTTTTATCCTCATATGATTTGTATGCCCAGAGAGACCATAAACCAAGACAGTACCACACCTTCCATTTATATTAGCCCTGTTAGCCCTCACCATATCAGTGCCCAAATAATTTGGTTGAATCAATGTCTTTCTTATATAGCATGCCCAGGTCCCAGTATTTAGAAAATAAACTTGCATTTATTGTTTTGAAGATTCAAATGAAATCTCTTGTCCCACATGTCAAGTTTCTCACTTTGCTTATTCTCAGATAGAAAGTAAATAGTAAGTTTAAGTGTTCTCTCAATATACATATATACTCTGTGTGTGTATATGATATGTACACACATATTTGGAGTACACATATAAGTACATACATGTTTATATACACATGTAAACATGTGGATATGTGTACTCCAAATTTAAATTAAACCTTTGCTTGAGATTTCAAGCATAGCTAAATGTTTGAAACTTCGATTTCTACATTTGTAGCTACAAAAATTACTCAGCAAATAAGACTGCCCTTCTAAAAGAAGGAAATGATCATTGAAATGAGAATTTACCTTGGATGGATTAATGTTTGAGGCCTTTAAAATATTCAAATAAAATGTTAAATGGGAGTAACACGGAATATGTAGGACACCACATATGGAATAATATTATATGTTCTATAACAAATACACAAACACACGTATGTATGCATATAGATGTATGGAAATTTACTTTTACTTTTCACTTTTTTTCCTGAAATTTTACCATAATCATTAACCACATTTTAAGAAAAAAATACTAGCTAAGGCCAGGCACGGTGGCTCATGCCTCTAATCCCAGTACTTTGGGAGGCCGAGGCAGGTGGATCACGAGGTCAGGAGTTCAAGTCCAGCCTGGCCAAGATGGTGAAACCCCGTTTCTACTAAAAATACAAACATTAGCTGGGCACAGTGGCAGGAGCCTGTAATCCCAGCTACTCGGGAGGCTGAGGCAGGAGAATCACTTGAATTCGGAGAGTAGAGGTTGCAGTGAGCTGAGATTGTGCCACTGCACTGCAGCCTGGGCAACAGAGTAAGACTCCATCTCAAAATAAATAAATACTAGCTAAAAAATTACCAATATCTTAACATATTTTTCAAGATTAACATTTTCCGTATGTGCCCAATATGAAGTATCTCCAGATTGGCATGACTGCTTTTGCCTGTTCTCCATGGGTCCTACTCCATTGAACATTGATCTAGACCAGGGTTGACAAGCTTTTTCTGGAAAGGGCTAGATGATAAATATTTTAAGCTTTGCGGACTAGTCTCTGTTGTAACTATACAACTCTGCTGTTGTTTAAAACCAGCCACAGCCACATGTGGCTATGTAAATTTAAATGCAGTAAAACGAAAAACAATTTAAAATTCAGTTCCTCAGCTGCACTACCTACATTTCAAGTGTCCAGTGACCATATGTGTCTAGCAGCTACCATTTCAGACACCACAAATAAAGAATATTTCCATCATCACAAAACAGCTAAACTTACCTCTCAATATCTTCAAACTACATTAAAATTCTTTGGAAAAGAATGGGAAAAAAACATTTCATTCCCTAAGCTACTAAATCCTAGTCATTTTTGACACTTACTCGATGTGAACAATTTATAATAGCATCAAATAGTGTAAAAGTTTCATATTTTGCACAAAATTGCCATGGTGTAAACAACATTTTAATTTTCACCAGAGATGAGGTGTTAAAAAGCAAGGTGGAAATTGTATTTAGAAGAGTTAAGAATGGAAAGCCAAAACTATCTATACAATAACAATGATGGGGCTGGCCTCCATTTATTTTTTTAAACATCTTATAAAACTGAAGTCCAAAATACAATCATTTTAAATACATCCAAAGATGATGAGGAAGGAAAAAAAAACAGGTAAGAGAGAAAGATATCAAGCAAACCTGTGTCTAGGGAATGTATCATTTAAAACTACCACCTGCTTTCAGCAGTATTTGAAAGGGACTTTGTCCAATTATTACTTCCCATGATATGATCACACTTCTATCCCGAAGCTTGTTCTGGTTTCCTTAGAGCATAGGAGTCCAATATGGACACCAGATGGGACAGAGACACTTTCTTTTTAAAAGCAAGCACTATAAAGGTTGCCAAATGATGCAAAACTAAGCAGGACACGAAGAATAAAGGGAAGAACTTTAAGAGAAAATTGCACCTAGCATTTCCAACTTGTTATCAGATTTGCATAAGCTTTCATTTTCCCCATGCATTTCTTGGTGGTTTTGGTAGACACACTATTTATTGCCTACCTGCAATTCCCTCTGTATAGAGGGAGAATTCACATTCCAAGAAAACCAGTGGAAGAAAAAAAAAACCAATGGCCTGAAAGAAGCAGCTCACATTCATCCACTCACCAGCAGCCAGATGAGCTGTGTCTCTTCTGCAGCCCATTTGAAAGTCGGTACAAGAGCAGCTGCCCCTAGCAGCAGCAATACACATTTGTCCTCAAAAAATTATGACCATTGACTGCAGAAGAGAGGATGGAGAGTCTGGGAACAAGGCAGTTTGCTTATTGATTTTGAAGTCCACAGTGTGACAAGAGACCAGACAGAAATGTGTTCAGTTAAACTTAGCACAGAGAGGGGCCAACAGCCACATTTTAAACTGCATAATTTTATAATTAAAGATCAGCATGCTCAAAATAAATAGAACAACAATCAAGTCTTTAAGACTTGTACAAATCAGCCTCTCTCATGGCAAAGAAACTTCGACAACTTTCAAAGGGCATCATCTTGTGCAAATGGCACACTATATTATAACTGTTTAATTAGCTCAGGTATCAAAAGGCAGATGCGGCTGAAATGGGAATCCCAACATTACATATGGCAACAGTAGTCTGAGCACGATTGTGGTCACATTCTCTAAGCAACAGTTCTCCCCAGTCCTCAGCAAGCCCTTTTTATTCTCCAACTCAGTTTTTCTTTATAAAATGGTCAAAATGTGAGCCTACTCACAAGAATTTGATGAAATTTTTTGTGGTTTCTGGAGACACACTTTGAAGCTGAAGGCAGCGAATTTTATATGAACAAAGAAGAGTTGTGGTTTTTAAAGCAGGGCTTCTCAGACTTTAATGGGAAATCCATCACCTGGGGACCCTGTGAAAATTCTTATTCAGGAGACCTGGGTAAGGTTGAAAATTCTGCCCTTCTAATCAGATCCCAAATGATGGTGATCTGCTGGTCCACAGACCACACTTTGGATAGCAAAGCTAAGTAACACATTAATTCTCCATGATCAAAGACTGCTCTTTAGGCTTGGAATTGATAGAGGGTATTAGTCTTTAAATACAGAGTTCTAAAATATTAGAGTGACATAGGACCTAAGAGATTATCATGAATAAACTCTTCCACTGTTGCAAGCATTTAAGGGACACACTCAGTTACACCACAGTGTGGAGGCAGTTTCTGGACCTGGCTTCCTTTTGACAGCCACAATAACACATATCTCAAGCCCTGTGCAGTAGAAAAGCATGTTCACTATGACAGAGAAGAAGGAAAAGAGGGAAGGAAGAGAAGAGAGGGAAATGGTTTATTTCTCACGTATCTGTGTAACTGAATTCCACAAAAAGCATGGTGCACGACATCAAGAATCATTCGGAAGAGTTGTAGGCCTAATGAGGTTCCAGTAGAATTAATCAGTTCACAAAGACTTTATCATTCCTATCCAAACCTTTCCTTGTAATCAATACTATTGCCTTCTGAAAAACCAGGTGAGGTGGTATGGCTCCCATCCTGTCTTGCTTCTCTCCACCAAAGCTTTTATATAGCCGCTATTCTGTACCTAACACACTGCTAGTTTCTTCGTGTATGGTATCACATTCAGTTCTTGACCAAATCTGTAAAGTGGATAGAATTACCCATTTTTTAGAAGAGAAAACTGAATTTGATAGTGATTAAGTGCCAAGTATGCGGTAATACAGCTAGTAAGTGGCTCAGCTAAGATTCAGAGCCATGGCCCCCTGTTGCAACCCTGAACTATTTCTTTGTTTCCAAGCCTGAAATCATACCAGGCCTATAGCTTAAGTCAACTTGTAATTAGTTTACAAATTTTTTTTTTTTTTGTCTTTTTTTTTTCCTTTTTGTGGAGAACGGGGTCTCGCTGTATTACCGAGGCAGGTCTCGAACTCCTGGGCTCAAGCTATCCTCCCGCCTGTGCCTCCCTGAGAGCTGGGATTACAGGCGTGAGCCACCGCGCCCGGCCTAGTTTACAAATTTATTATGTTCCAGTTGAAAGCTAGCGTTATTTCTAAAAGAAACTAGCTGTCCCACATTGCATCAGTTTGTAAATTTAGGATTTTTAAAAGGTAAGGAATAGCTCAACTCCTTTTTTTTCTTTTTTTTCTTTTTTTTTTTTTTTTTTTGCCTTTAGGACCTCAAGAACAGAGTTTTGAATTGATCATATGTATTAGTCAGGGTTCTCTTAGGGGGACAGAACTAATAGGATAGATATATATATATACACACACAGATATATATAAAGGGGAGTTTATTAAGTATTGATGTACATGATCACAAGGTCCTACAATAGGCTGTCTGCAAGCTGACAAGCAAGGAGAGCCAGTCTGAGTCCCAAAACTGAAGAACCTGGAGTCCAGCATTCGAGGGCAGGAAGCATCCAGCATGGGAGAAAGATGTAGGCTGGGAGGCTAGGTCCATCTCATCTCTTCACGTTTTTCTGCCTCCTTTATATTCACTGGTGGCTGATTAGATGGTGCCCACCAGATTAAGGGTGGGTTTGCCTTTCCCAGCCCACTGACTCAAATGTTAATCTCCTTTGGCAACACCCTCAGAGACACACCCAGGATCAATATTGCATCCTTCAATCCAATCAAGCTGACACTCAGTACTAACCATCACATCATACCTCTGGATTTAGAACATGCTAAAATAATCATTTTGTACAAGGACCTACTCTTCTTTCATTCTTCCCCGCAACCCTCATCCCTACCTCTCTCCTCTCCACAGGTTTCCACTGTGATGTGTTGGATATGCATCTTTGAATAGTTGTACAGATACACACAAATTTTAATTTGCGTGTATAATGCTGATCTATTTTTTTAAACAAATTCCCTCCAAAGGTGTTTCACTTACTACTGCAAATGCTCCCAGGAAGCAGTTTTAGGTGTTTCAGTTGGGCAGCATGTCCCTGAAGGGAAGCAGAGAAAGGCTGGCACTCAGGCATGGAGAAGAGTTTGGAGAGAGAGGCATTAATTTCCCTCTCTACCCAGTTATGCCTGGTCCTCAGTGTCTTCCCTGCGAGAAGGTTTATCCGAAGACCTCCTAGAGATGCCAAAAGTGTAGATGCAGCCAATGGAAACCCAGAGATGGATACAGGGGAAAATTCTGTCCAAAATCCAGGCATATAATTCAGGCATAAGAAATCATCATAACTGATTTATTTTACTCCATCTATTTCAATTTTTTATAGTTTTAATATTTTCAGCACGAGGGCCATTGATTATTTTACCTCTTTTCACTTAAAGAAAAGTCAATTATAAAGACTCAGGCCATAATTTCCCAGGAAAGTGTCGGGATGATCTAAGACGAGTCCCAGGCCTTTCCCATGAAGCAGACTCTCATGGATATTATGAAATCGATATTTGAACAATGTTTGCACATTCATTTCTCTATTGTTTTGAGGGTATTCCAACCCAGGAAGGCAGATGGGCTTCTGAGTTTTGATCTGTGCCAGCAGCTCTTACTCTTGAGCTGGCACGAGAGCCCCCAGAGGGCTTGTTAAAGCTGGGCCCATCCCCGGAGCTGCTGACTCAATAGGGCTGGGGCCAGGCCCGTCAGTCTGCATTTCTAACAAATTCCCGCGTGGCACTGATGCAACTGATCCAGGACTTTCACAGCAAGAACCGCAACGTTAGGACCAGATGTTTCAAAAGATCAGAAAACTAACTGGGATTCTCAGTTGACTCTGTTCAGACAGTGTCTATACAATGTGTGATAATTTTTATTTTCTCCACATATGTCTTCTTGTTTCTTAAATCCTCGTGATCCTCTAGATATATATTTGGAGCACAATTTTCACTCAGTGCCCCCAAAAAACCTGTTATGGTTTTCAAATACTCTGTATCTTCATTTTCTGTCTACTTGATCTGCTAGTTTCTAAGAGTATTAAAATCTCTCACTATGACTGTAGATTTTCAATTGTTTGCTTTATTTATATGTCAAAACTATGATGGACACTGTAAATTGCTTTATGATTCTTTTATCTTCGTGGTGTGTTTTTTATTAATATAAGGCATGTTTTCTTTTTCCTTCTTAATGCTTTTACCCTTGAGTTACATTTTGTCATTTTAGCATTATTACTTCTGTTTTCTTTTATTAATGTTTCCCTGGTTTGTATTTTCCTTCTTTTATTTTCAACCTTTCTATCTCATTTGGTTTTATATTTACCTCCTGTAAACAACTCATAACCGGATTTTTTATTCAATGTGAGAAAGCTGTGTTATTTGCGTAGATTGTGATTCTTGACATGTTTTTCCTTTTTGCAGTTCTGCTTCGGTTTTCTGTTTATTGTGCACCCTTTTTAATTTTTTCCCTGTTTCTTGTTAGTAAAGTTTTCTTTATTCCATTTTTCTCCTCTAATTACTTGGCTATTACCTCTATTACTTCTATTCTCTAAATAATTACCTTAAAATTTTTAACAGGCATATTTAAACATATTTTCCAACACTGAAAATTATTAGTTCATTCAACAAATATTCAATGCCTGCACACCCTGTGTGAAGCATTGTCCTGGGAGCGAGGGTTCCACAGAGCAGGAACAATAAGCTCATGGAATTTTCATGCTGGTAGGAGAAGCAAGGCACCAAGGAAAGTAAAGCTCACCTGCGGATATTTGCAGAAGAGCCAGGAGGCAAATGTCTGGAGCCACTGAGCAAGATGGAACGCCATGGAAGATGACATCAGGGAGGTAAAGAATGTTGCCAGGGCCGTGTGAGTCAATGTGAGAAGCTCAGCCTGTTGTTGTTGACGTTGTTGTTTTGTTGTTTTGGTTTTTTATTTTGTTTTTGTTTTTGAGACAGAGTCTTACTGTGTCGCCAGGCTGGAGTGCAATGGCGCAATCTCGGCTCACTGCAGCCTCCAACTCCCTGGTTCAAGCAATTCTCCTGCCTCAGCCTCCTGAGTAGCTGGGATTACAGCCACATGCCACCACACCCCGTTAATTTTTGTATTTTTAGTAGAGACAGGGTTTCACCATGTTGGCCAGGCTGGTCTGGATCGCCTGACCTTGTGATCTGCCCGCCTCGGCTATGCTGGGATTACAAGCATGAGCCACTACACCCAGCTGAGAAGCTTAGTTTCGCACTAAGTTGGGAACCACTGGAGGATTTTGATCAGGGAGAGAACCAACCTGACCTGGGTTTAAGCAGGTTCACTCTGGCTGTGGAGGTGAGAATCCAATGACAGAAAGCACCAGCAGAAGCAAAAGCTGTTAGAAAAATCCAGTGAAATCCAGCGGTGGCTTGGATCAGAGTGGCTGCAAGGAGTGGGGAAGTGGCCACATTCTGGATATATTTTGCAGGTACAGTCAAAAGTAAGATTTGCTAAAAACCAGATTATTGGTGTAAGCATAAGAGAGGAGATGAAGTCTCTCTTATGCTGTTAGCAGGATGTTTAATCTGCAACACCAGAAGACCAGACATGCCATTCACCAGAGCAGAAACTGGTTCCTGCAGGGCAGGGTGGGAAATGTGGGGGCCACGTGCAGGTCATGTTCAAATTTGAGGTATCTACTACACATCCCAGTGAGACAGAGTGTGCAGTTCTAGAGAAGGGACTGCAATTGATGGGAGGCAGAGTCCCCAACATACGGATAATATTTAGACAGGAACTTGGATGAACTATCCTAGGCAGGCAGAGTAGATGGCAAAGAGAAGAGTTCCAAGAATTGAGTCTTGGGGCAGAGACCATGTAAGAGGCCAAGAAGAGGAAGAGAAACCAGGAAAAAAAAAAATAAAAGAATGAGAGAGAGAAAAAGTGAGAATGACTGCAGGAAAATCAGCTGAGATGTGCTCAGGAAACCAGGGGCAAACTGTTTCCAGGAGAGAATGTCAATTTCTGTTGATAGGTCAAGTATAATGAGCTTGGAGGTTAACCACTAGATTCTTCTAGGAACAGTTTCAATGGAGGCAAAAACCCGTTTGGAGTATTTTCTAGAGAGAATGAGAGGAGAGGAATTGGTAGCAATTATAGATGATACTTTGAAAGAGTTTTGTTGCAAAGAAGAGATGCCCTTGGTAGCCTCAGTCAAGTCAGGTGAAATACTTTTTTAAGACAGGAAAAATAATAACATGTTTGTATGTTATGGCACAGATTCATTTGAGAGGAAATAACTAATTTCTGCAGAAGAGAGAGGAAAGCATTGATGGAGAGCAGGTAGAATACATGGGCGCATCCCTTTTTGTCCCTTGGAATATATCTGCTAAAGTGACCAGACCACTTATCCTGCAGAGTTTCCTGAAGTCTGGTTGTTGCTCACTGCATTTTCATGGTATAATTTAGAATGTTCTCAATGGTTTGCAAACATAACTTTGTAATAACAAAGCTTTTTCGTTAAACCACATTTTATCTGGAAGCACAGTAGAAAAAGCCTCAGAAAGTGCAGCTTGCGTGTCGGAGTGGGGCCAATTGGACAGTCCCAAACATGATCCAGTGGCTCCACCACAGCTCTTAGGGCCTTATATCTGAACAACTATGGAATGGATAATTAGTAGAGAAACACAGATTTCTGTTAAAAGGGAACTTCTGAACACCTCCACTTGTTCATAGCATTGAGCCCAAACAAGACCAAAATCTTACTTCTTGAAATAGCTAGAATGCAGATTTTCCATTTAAAGCTATGGTCATGACAAGAGATTATCTTCCACAAAGTGAAAACTACAGGCAACCATGCTGTTTGGGATTTGTCTAGCACTTTGCATTTCGAGAGTTTTTCACAGACATGACATCCCTAAATCCTAACTGCTGACCCCCTGAGAAGGAAGCTAAGGCTTGAAAGGTCAAGGGAGGCCATTATCACACAGATAAGTGGGGTTCTCTCCATAGACTGTTCTCTTTGGGTATGGAGATAACAGTATTGACCACAGACATCAATAGGCCTTGCACTCTTAAGTGGATTGGCCAGAAGTGGCAATGCCCAAGTGTTCAGATATTTGGTTTCTTTAATGATGAAGCAGACATGTTCTCCGAATGACTTTGCAGAGTCAGAGACACAAGCAGTGATTACTGAACTCAGCCAAATTAACTGGCCCTTGGGAAAGTCAGAACGTGGCCTCTTCAAGGGACCCTCACTAACTCAGCTCACCAGCCTAGGAAGCATTCTAATTCAAGTAATGTTTAAAAGGGGTGTTTTTCTCACTGGTTGTCCATTCCATGTGGGACATAGAAACTATATATTCATTTACTATGCATTTTGTATCATGTATCATGTTGTTCTCAGTTAGAGCATATCTTGGTTCTGATGCAGCACAGCTTTGGGGTTTATTACAAAAGTAATGAAACATGGGAATCAAACACGTCAAAAAAAGGAGAGACAATTTAACAAGAACATTTCTGTGTAGAAACAAAGACCTCCTTTTTTTTTTTTTTTTTTCTATTTTTTTTAGAACTGTGAGTTTCTTGTCTTTTCCAGGCTTATGTAATTGCTAATTTGCAATCAGGAGTTAAGTTATTTTCACACCCTCCTATCAAAAAGCAGAGAATTCATAAATATTTACCAGATAATTGCATGTGACACATAATTTCTTCTCTCCCCATAAATTATGAACACATCTGATACACTGCTAGGAGGGAAAAGTTTAGGAAGACAACACACAAAATGGTTTTGTTTCTTTTGTTTCTCCAATTCTTTTCCTCATAAAACCCCGCTACGGAAAAAGAGAGTCTCAAAATTCCTAAGGCAGTGGCTTAAATTAAACACGCACAGTCCAAGATGAAGCTGATTGATCCAGGTGACTTCCTAACTCAGGGTTCTCACACTTACAAAGGTTCCAATAATCAACCATTAACTACTGTAGCTCCCTGAAGTAAGCTTTTAAATGGCCATAAAGTCACATTTTCTAGTTTCTCCTCTAATACAGAAATCTTCACATTGATTTTCCTCTTCTCATCAATTCTAACCCCAACACCGCAAACTCATTTTTATTATCTTAAATAATCAAAATAATCTCCAATAAGAAATAATAGCCAAAAAATAACTAAACTCTTAAGCTATAGAGGATGCATTGTTTGAATGCTACAGCATAAGAGATTAAAAAACAGACAGATTAAAAATCAATAACTCACCATTGCGATCTAGCTACAAACAGGTATTGTCTATCTCACACAGTGTTTCAAACTTTTTAGTTGATTACCAACATTGACAAACTGGGAGACTGCCTATAAATCTGCTTTCATGACTCAATCTCAAAATTTGGAAAATCTGGCAAAATTGGGTTCACTGACTCTCTTGGGGTCTCCACATTGCCATAGTTCCTACCATTCCCTCCTGCCCTTATACTCAATCTGTTTCCCTTTGTAAGTATTTGAGCTTGCAATCCCCTTCCAAATATGATCCATGTCGAAATGCACCCTGCTTTAGTAACAGAGTAACCTCAAAGACATAAGTAGTAAAATACCCTTTTTTGTCCTATTTTGTTATTCATTGATATTTATTCCAACAATAGCATGACCTCTGCTAGACTAGAACTTTGAGGATATTAATATACATCTAATAGAAAGACTAACATCCAAAAATTTGACAGCATCAAATGCTGGAGAGGATGTGGAGCAACAGGAACTCTCACTCATTGCTAGTGGAAATTCAAAATGGCACAGACACTTGGGAAGACCATTTGTCAGTTTCTTATAAAGGTAAATATAGACTTACCTAGCAGTGAATCTGGCTCACTGTTGAGGTACAATAAATAGTTTGGGAAAGAAAGGAGGAAGGAATGAATGAGGGAAGAAAGAAAGGAAAGAAGGAGGAAGGGGGAGGGCAGGAGAGGAGGAAGGTAGGAGATGGAGAGATATGGGAGGAAAAGACGAGGAAAGGGAAGGATACACATTATGATAGAACAACTGTCATGGGATGAGGAGGATTTGACTGTACAAGTTTGGGCTCTCAGTAGAGGTTACATACGAAATAAGATTTGAAAAATAAATAGGAATTAGCTAAGCAAAAAGGCAGATAAAGCAGTCTTACGAGGTACTTAGTAAACACATTTGCTCTTTTCTTGGGTACTTGAGTAGTCATAAATTCAGTTGTGGTTGGATTCATGTGACCAAATTTGGCTATCACAATATGAGTGGCTAATAGCGTGAGTCACCACTTGGTTTGCCCAGGAATTTTCCTTTTTAGTGCTGTAAGTCTGATTTCCAGAAAACCTCTCTTCACAACACACAGAGTCTGGATTTTTGGCAATGAGTACATAAGTTTGGGGCGAGAAGTACGAACCCCCAATGAATAGGGTTTGAAGTTCTTGGGCAAACCAGGGTGGTGACTGTACATTGAGTCCTTCAAAAAATAGAGGCTGAAAGCAACCCAGTTTTTAGTGGCAAAAAGATATGGCAAAGATTATCAGCCTTCCACTGTTGTCATCACTGTTTTTCCCCCCAACCATTGATTTGACAACCTCATTTGTGGTTCACAGTAATAAGTCATTCATCTTTACAACATTTGACTGACATGACTCAAGTTTGCAATTTAAGTGTACTGTAATTGTGAACCTTCACAGTCCTACTTTGCTGTGAATTACCTATTGTGCCTTGCATCAAGATGGTGGTATTTTACTATTTAACAGTGTGAATGTTGTGATTAGGATTAACTAGTACCATTGTTGTGCATGTTTTCTAATAGTTCAGATAATGAAAATGAGAATGAGTACAATACCAACACCAGCATGACCCAGACATCACTGAAAAGGAGGCTAAATGACTTTATTTCAATGCCAGTTGGAAGGATACATAGAACTGAATTAGCAGGTAAATAATCAAAAGAAATAACAATGCACAATCTGGAGAAAAGGATTTGGGATCAGACCTGGTGGAGGAGAGAACAGGAAAGCATATTTGGAGATGGAATCTCACAAGTTCAGAAGGACACAGGCAGATATTTCTAGATCAATCAAAAGTTGTCTTTTCTTTCCAAAAGACACCAATTCCCTATCAAAAACTGTAGCCGCTAAATTAGCTAGCATGCTAATTGGTGTTAATGCTCTAAATTAGGGCATAACACAGTAATGAACACACATATTGCATGGTTCCCTCGATTGCTCTATGGAACTGAACAAAGCCAAACTTTCTGATTCAGAGTTGCAACTAGACTGTTTCATGGATGAACAAAGAGGAGAATTTTGATAACAGATGTGTTAGCCTCTCTGAGTAAGGGGCTGATTCTGTCAGATCTTATGAGTGATCATATTTTCTACAGTAAACCAAATGATGTATAGAATCATGGCAACACAAAAATGTCCTCTTGGATCTTAGATACTTTGACATGAGAACATGGAGTTTCAAATCAACTTCTTGATTTCTTTGAAGACATTAAGGAAACCACAGGAAATACAAAACAGAAGATGGTGGATATAACGTGTCCAAATACAAACTAGGCTTTGCTCATCTGTCTGCATGTTCCGGAGACAATGCAAATGCAAATTTGGGAAAATTCCATCCAGTCTGTAAACTTCTTAACAAATAAAGTAAAAAGATCTGACTTCTAAAGGTCCTACATCCTTTGTCCATGACACTGCAGGAAAGAGGTGTGATTTGCTTACCTGGAATACTGAGGCTTTCCTAATCGTTTTTGGCCACTTTACAATTTACTCAAAATGTGCAAAACACTTCATGAGACTTTTGCTTTGTGAAAAAGTGAAGAGATTACCTCCTAAAACATGTCCTACAAGATGACTATCACTATGGTCCACCATAAAAAAGATGTTAAAATGTTGGCTTTCCATAAAATCATACTTTCAAAGAGTGGAACAAGAAGAACGTCCTTGTCTAATTTGGAAATACATCAAGGATAAGAATAGAGAAAAAGATTATAATAACACAGACATTTATTTGCTGTTTCTCCAAAATTGTTTGATGACCTTTAGAAGAGGCCACAAGAGTTTAGAAAGAGTTGAACTCACTGTACCTGAGTTGTTTGATGCAATGTGTAGGTTGTAACAAAAATTCATACAGAAAAGAGACCACAGACTTTTCTAAAAGTTTGTCACCCTAGGTAGAAGTGATGTTTGCCACTTCCAGCCCAGCCTATAAAACCTCCCACAGTATCCTCCATACTCCCAGTTTCCTCATCAAGTGACTACAGTGATTGGCCAAAGGGGTCTGAGGGCCTAAGATATGGCAGAGCACTAAATCTAAGGAAACTGGATCCCTGAAGTTCTGTGTGGAGCAAAGTTTAACTGCCACCCTGCATTGGACCCTGGCATGTGCAAGGTGTTAAGACTCTGAGACTCTGGGGCTGTTCATTACAGCGGTTGGACTGCCCACACATAGAGGGTGGTGTTTGGACGAATGGAGGCAAGATGGCGCAGTTCCGGGTTCTTCACCGTCAACTTTCCCGTGCCCGGGAAAGATACGGGTCGACTGCGCAGGCTCAACCCGATTTCCGACGGAGAGAAACCGGAACCCGCCTAGCCACGCCTACCGCCCCGCCCCCGACCCGCCTATGTCCCGCCCACTGCCTTCCCACTCCCGGGCCCAGGACATAAAAGCGGCTCCCGGCGGGCTCCCGGTGCGAACTTCCTTGGCCCCGCCTCGTACGCGGGACCCAGGAACCTCGTCGGAGAACGCCGGTGCGAACTTCCTTGGCCCCTCCTGGTACGTGGGACCCAGGAACCTCCTACAAGAACGCCGGTGCGAACTTCATCGGCCCCTCCTTGTACGCAGGACCCAGGAACCTCGCCCGAGAATGCCGGAGCGACTTCGTCGGCCTCCATCGCCAGAGACTGGTGAACCTCGCTCCCTCCTTCACATTGGCTTGTAAATAAAGTTTTTTTGCCTTGCCTACTTGCCTTTTCTCTGGCATTTGCTCTGGGGGTCGCCTTAAAGCAAATCAGGTGGCATAATGCTGTCTCATTCAGGATTGAGAAGAGGAAGCCACAGCATGAACCCTGAGGATATGAAAACCTTGGTGCCATCAGGGAAAGTGCTACAGAGCAATTACTTCCCCAGGTGGCAGCAGCCAGAGCCAAGTCTGTAGAAGAGGCAGCAGTGACCCATAATTCAGGGCCTGCACCCCGCCATGGGGGACAGGAGCACCCAGAAGCTCTCCCAATCAGCCCTGGAGTGCTCCCCCACTCAGCAGCCTGGGAGGAGCAGCACATTCCCTTATTTGCTGTAGCTTGAGCAATGGGAGCCATTGATGGAACCAAAACAATTTCTCTTTATTCTTGTCATTGTAGGAGAGGTGGCCAATCTCTTCACCCTTCTTGGGATTTAAGGTTTTATTAGTAAACGTTCGGCACCTGGAACTTCAGGGACCCAGGAAGATTTAGCAATAAGGCAAATCAAGCCAAGCCTGCTGTGTGGTGTTTACATCAAAAGAATGTTTACATATGGTGAGGACAGAAAACAGTAGGTGGTGAGACAGTCCCTCTGAAACTTCTTCACCCTCCCTCCCTACTTTCTAGCAGGCCACCTTGCCTGAATGACAAAATAAATTAATTAATAAACATCTTCCAGGTACAATTAGAAAGGGCTTTCATGGGGGTTGAGGAGGAGTAGCATGAGAGTAGAGAAAAAAATGGT
Source organism: Rhinopithecus bieti (assembly GCF_001698545.2). Classification (NCBI taxonomy): domain Eukaryota; kingdom Metazoa; phylum Chordata; class Mammalia; order Primates; family Cercopithecidae; genus Rhinopithecus; species Rhinopithecus bieti. Next base: position 2,361,411 of record NW_016803982.1, read on the forward strand.
GCAAACTAAAGGAAACAAGAGGGAGGAAAAGTAAACTTACAAATTATTTTTATGTTGAAGGTAAAGGAATAAGAAGGAGAGAGGCACAAAAAGACTGCCTCACAATTTTCTGCCATTTCTTGCTCTGTATTTTATTAAAATAAGTTTTCTCTTGGCAGCAAACAGCAGCTCATGCCTATAATACCAGCACTTTGGGAGGCTTAGGTGGGAGAAACACTTGAGCACAGAATTTCAAGACCAATATGGGCAACATGGTAAAGCCCCAATTCTACAAAAAATACAAATATTAGCCAGGCACACACCAGTAGTCTCAGCTACTTGGGAGGCTGTGGCGGGAGGATGGCTTGAGCCCAGGAGGTGGAGGTTGCAGTGAGTCAAGATCGCACCATTGCACTCCAGCCTGGGCAACAGAGTGAGACTCCATCTTAAAACCAAAACCAGAAGGGAGGTTCCAAGATGGCAAAATAGGAACAGCTCCCAGCGTGTGAGCGACGCAGAAGACAGGTGATTTCTGCATTTCCAACTGAGATACTGGATTCGTCTCACTGAGGCTTGTCAGACAGTGGGTGCAGCCCACGGAGCAGAGCAGGGCATCGCCTCACCCGGGAAGCACAAGGGGTCAGGAAATTCCCTTTCCTAGCAAAGGGAAGCCATGACAGATACCTGGAAAACCAGGTCACTCCCACCCTAATACTGCACTTCTCCAACGGCCTCAGCAAATGGCACACCAGGAGATTATATCCTGCGCCTGGCTTGGAGGGTCCCACGGCCATGGAGCCTCACTCACTGCTAGCACAGCAGTCTGAGATCGAACTGCAAGGTGACAGCAAGGCTGGAGGAGGGGCATCCGCCATTGCTGATGCTTGAGTAGGTAAACAAAGCACCGAGAAGCAGCAAACTGGATGAGCCCACCACAGCTCAAGGAGGCCTGCCTGCCTCTGTAGACTCCATCTCTGGGGGCAGGGCATAGCTGAACAAAAGGCGGCAGAAACTTCTGCAGACTTAAATGTCCCTGACAGCTTTGAAGAGAGTAGTGGTTCTCCCAGCATGGACTTTGAGATCTGAGAATGGACTGACTGCCTCCTCAAGTGGGTCCCTGATCTCCGAGTAGCCTAACTGGGAGACACCACCCAGTAGTGGGCGACTGACACCACATACAGCTGGGTGCCCCTCTGAGACGAAGCTTCCAGAGGAAGGATCAGGCAGCGACATTCACCATTCTGCAATATTTGCTGTTCCACGGCCTCTGCCAATGATACTCAGGCAAACAGGATCTGGAGTGGACCTCCAGCAAATTCCAACAGACCTGCAGCTCAGGGTCCTGACTGTTAGAAGGAAAACTAACAAACAGAAAGGACATCCACACCATCCAAAATCCCATCTGTACGTCACCATAACCAAAGACCAAAGGTAGATAAAACCACAAAGATGGGAGAACCCAGAGCAGAAAAGCTGAAAATTCCAAAAATCAGAGCACCTCTTCTGCTCCAAAGGAACACAGCTCCTCACCAGCAACAGAACAAAGTTGGACAGAGAATGACTTTGACGAGTTGAGAAAAGAAGGCTTCAGACGATCTGTAATTACAAACTTCTCTGAGCTAAAGGAGGATGTTCGAACCCATCACAAAGAAGCTAAAAACCTTGAAAAAAGATTAGACAAATGGCTAACTAGAATAAACAGTGCAGAGAAGTCCTTAAATGAACTTATGAAGCTGAAAACCATGGCACGAGAACTATGTGACAAATGCAAAAGCTTCAGTAGCCAATTTGATCAAGTGGAAGAAAGGGTACCAGTGATTCAAGATCAAATTAATGAAAGAAAGCAAGAAGAGAAGTTTAGAGAAAAAAGAGTAAAAAGAAATGAATAAAGCCTACAAGAAATATGGGACTATGTGAAAAGACCAAATCTACGTCTGACTGGTGTACCTGAAAGTGATGGGGAGAATGGAACCAAGTTGGAAAACACTCTTCAGGGTATTATCCAGGAGAACTTCCCCAAGCTAGCAAGGCAGGCCAACATTCAAATTCAGGAAATACAGAGAATGCCACAAAGATACTGCTTGAGAAGAGCAACCCCAAGACATACAATTTTCAGATTTAACAAGGTTGAAATGAAGGAAAAAATGTTAAGGGCAGTCAGAGAGAAAGGTCGGGTTACCCACAAAGGGAAGCCCATCAGACTAACAGCAGATCTCTCGGTAGAAACTCTACAAACCAGAAGAGAGTGGCGACCAATATTCAACATTCTTAAAGAAAAGAATTTTCAACCCAGA
>NW_016803982.1:2366624-2443132 GCF_001698545.2 Rhinopithecus bieti
CCTTACACAAAAATTAATTCAAGATGGATTGAAGACTTAAATGTTAGACCTAAAGCCATAAAAATCCTAGAAGAAAACCTAGGCAATACCATATAGGCATGGGCAAGGGCTTCATGATTAAAACATCAAAAGCAATGGCAACAAAAGCCAAAATTGACAAATGGGATCCAATTAAACTAAAGAGCTTCTGCACAGCAAAAGAAACTACCATCAGAGTGAACAGGCAACCTACAGAATGGGAGAAAATTTTTACAATCTACCCATTTGACAAACGGCTAACATCCAGAATCTACAAAGAACTTAAACAAATTTACAAGAAAAAATCAAACAACCCCATCAAACAGTGGGCAAAGGATATGAACAGACACTTCTCAAAAGAAGACATTTATGCAGCCAACAGACACACGAAAAAATGCTCATCATCACTGACCATCAGAGAAAAGCAAATCAAAACCACAATGAGATACCATCTCACACCAGTTAGAATGGCGACCATTAAAAAGTCAGGAAACAACAGGTGCTGGAGAGGATGTGGACAGGTAGGAATGCTTTTACACTGTTGGTGGGACTGTAAACTAGCTCAGCCATTGTGGAATACAGTGTGGCGATTTCTCAAGGATCTAGAGCTAGAAATACCACTTGACCCAGCCATCCTATTGCTAGGCATATACCCAAAGGATTATAAATCATGCTGTTATAAAGACACATGCACATGTATGTTTATTGTGGGACTATTCACAATAGCAAAGACTTGGAACCAACCCAAATGTCCATCAATGATAGACTGGATTAAGAAAATGTGGCACATATACACCATGAAATACTATGTAGCCATAAAAAAGGATGAGTTCATGTCCTTTGTAGGGACATGGATGAAGCTGGAGACCATCGTTCTGAGCAAACTATCACAGGGACAGAAAACCAAACACTGCATGTTCTTACTCATGAGTGGGAATTGAACAACGAGAACACCTGGACACAGGGTGGGGAATGTCATACACCAGGTCCTGTCATGGTGTGGGGAGAGTGGGGAGGGATAGCATTAAGAGATATACCTAATGTAAATGACGAGTTAACGGGTACAGCACACCAACATGGTACATGTATACATACGTAACAAACCTGCACATTGTGCACATGTACCCTAGAACTTAAAGTATAATAATAATATACCTCAAAAAAAAAAAAACAAAATAAGTTTTCTCAAAAACTAAACAATGAGTACATTCCGTTTTATTACTCATTAATTCTTTTAAAAATACAGCTATTATCAAGCCATGAAAAAACATGGAAGAATTTTAAATGCATATTACTGAGTAAAAAAAAAAATCTGTAAAAGCCACACAGGCTATGATTCCAACTATATCATGTCCTCAAAATATGGAGACAGTAAAAAGATCAGTGGTTGCCGGAAGTGCAGGGACGGAGAGATGAATAGGTGGAGCACAGAGGACCTTAGGGCAGAGAAACTGTTCTGTGTGCTACCAGAAAGGTAGATTAAGGCGTATGCATGCCATTATACGTTTCTCAAAACCCAGAAAATGTACAACACCAAGAGTGAGTCCTAGTGTAAACTATGGACTTTGGGTGATAATAACATGCCAATGTAGGTTCATTGATTACAACAAATAGACCATGTGGTGGGGGGTGTTGGCAGTGGGAGATAATTGGCAGGGGGTACATGGGAAATCTCTGTACCTTCCTCTCAATTTTGCTGTGAACCTAAAAGTGCTCCAAAAAGTAAAGCCTGGATTTAAAAAAAATACTTTCGACTTTCCAAAATAGAAAATATATTTTATAACATTAATACAAATATATACCACTTATACACATATACATTTTCATATACACAAAAAACATTTATGCAAATGTAGTATGTATATAAAATGTGTACAAAATCTCCTTTCCAAAAGATCACCATCAGACAGGGTTGATTTTGTTTCTTTGTTTTTGTTTTCTTTTGTTTACTTTTTTACGCTTTAAAAACAACACTGCAAACTAGGTCCAAAGGTTCATGGAATCCATACTTGACTGAAAGGCAACATTTTATTTCAAAGTATGCCCATTTTTTAGTGATGTTGCCAGTCACTTTATATATTTCCTATGTGTCTCTACGTTGCAATTAAATCTTCAACAGATACTGTTCAACAACATCCTGGGGCAGGAAGGGATGAACTGACTGCTAGGCAATAAAAATTCACAGTAAAGCCACAGATGTAGCAGAGTGAGAATTACCGCACCAGCAGGAACTGAAGATAAAAGAGGATTACACAGGATGAAATATAGTAATTGACTAGAAGTCACTGAAAAATACCAGATGGATGTCACTGCTCTATATAACTCTAATGCGCCTGTAGGCTTTATTGAGCATCACTAGAGATTCACTTTTAGTCTTTTCTTGAGTGTAATTGAAGTTTATTGATACGCTCTTATTGCCCAGTTTAGATGTGACCATAAAAAAATACAGTTTGATGTACTTATATCGCCAGAGGAATCTTGGGCTTTGCAGCTTAAAATAAAAGCTCATAGTAATAATTGCCATAATATTTATTCCTCTTCCTCCAATAGTCCTGTATGTAGAATATGGACGGTAACTGCTCCAGATAGCATTGAAATTGCAGGGAAATTTTCAGGAGTGATTGGTACATAAAAGATCAGACATGCAATTTTGGATACTACCAGGGGAGACTTACAAAGGATTTTTATGTTGAAGGTAAAAGAAAACAAATGTATGTGCTGAAATGAGTTGCCATAGGTGGTGTGGTCCCCTATTAGTCTTCATGGGTTTATTTCCCATTTAGTTTTCAACATAGGAATGGGATAAAAATAACTGTCCATCCAAGCTAGAATATTCATTCTGTAAACACAGAAGTCTCAGATCTCAGCAAAAGACCTCCCAGCACAAGCAAAGGGCATTTCCCTCAGCAACAAACATTTTAAATTAAGCTGGAAATAATGGGTGTGAAAACTATTGTTTCTCAGAATAGCAAAGAAAAACTCTTCCTGGGAATTCCAAGTACAGCTCGAACCTTATCACTGACAAGGTAGTCTAAACTGGTAAGAAGCTGCTGTAGGCCGAAGTCAAAGGGCCAGGCCACTGGATTATATTTTCACAAGCTGAAAATCAAATTCCATTAAGAAAGGAAACAATTTAATTCTGAACTCTGGTGAGCTGTATCGAGCAAAGTAAATCCAGGAAAGGAAGAACGCAAAGCCTGGCCATTGGAACCCACGACTTCTCAAGGAAAAGAGAGGCAGGGAAGGCAGATCCCAGCTGAAGGAGGTCCCTTTCATTTTCCCCACAGCCCCCGCTCTCCAACCCATGTACACATACTCCATTCCTATGGACATGCCCTATAGGTCCTGCCCCAAACATACTTCTTTTCTGTGGCTGCTCAACTTCAGTGTTAAGAGCAATGTGCTAATATGGCTAAGGTAAGGACCACTCCCTCACCTGTACGTCCAACTCTGCAGTAGTGTTCTCAAAGGGTATTTGTCCATGGGCCACTTGTATGGGGACCTCCTGGAGTATCTGCTAAAAATTCAAATTCCTAGGCTCCACACAAGACCCACTGACTCATACTCTCTAGGAATAAAGAACAAGCAGTCCACATCTTTAATAAGCAACCTGGGGAAATCACATTCACAGAGAAGTTTGAGAAGCATTTACTTAGAGTTTACAAAGACCTGTAAAGCCAAGTAAAAGGAAGAGTTGGTACTACATTATAAAAAGGAAACACCTGCTAGATATATGGTGCCTGACTGTGGATCTGGCACATAGTGGGGTCTCAATATGTTGAATACTAGATGCATGAATGAAAACCTTCAAAAAAATAAAGGATTCAGGATAGAATGTCAGCAAGATAGCCGACTAGAAGCTCCTATCACTCTCCACCACCACCCCTTCCAGCCAAAAAAAAGTTCAAAACAATAAATAAACAACTCCATTTCAACAAATAACTAAAGAAGAGCACATGAGAAGAACAAAGAAGCAGCAAAAATCCTTCAGAACCCAGAATCACCTGGTGGCCACATAGCAAAAGAAAGGAGGCACCTCTCCTCCACCACCCCAGCCCACAAGTGGGGATCAGCCTGAAACCAAGAGGGACCCCTTCCTGCAGCAGAAAGATCAGCAAGAAGACCTCAGCAGCACCCATCACCAATGTAGAAACCTGCAATTTTCACTCCTGGAGACTCCTGCAGTCCTCACAGGCTCAAAGCCCCATTGAGAAAGCTCTCTGGAGCCCACACACTGAGCTACCCACAGAGAAGGAGCTGACACTCTTCCCTGCCCTTCCACCATGGCTCATGCTGTTACTATACTGTGCCAGCTTGGAACTGGAGACACGCTACAGTGCACCCTGCTCTGGGGGTGAGCAGCTACTGAATTCTTCCATCCCTCAGGCTCAGCCACCAGTGTGCTATGCCCACTCGGTGCCATCCCGAGCAGAGCTGCTGCTATACTTCATTCCCTAAAATCAAGCTATTGAAGAGCTGCTACATCCTCCACACCCTAGTCAGTGTGCACCCTCCCCTTAGGGCTAAGTGGAAGTGGTGTTCCACCACTGGGGACCAGGAACCTCAAACTACCAAAGCAATCATACTCCCTGGCACCACAGTTGAGGCAGCACCCCATCCCTGAAGGACCTCAGGCCTTCCACACACTAGAGCTGTCTTGCACCCCCACCCCATGCCACAGGTGAAGCCGCATTCTACCTCCAGGGGCTCTAAGTCTCCAGCACACCAGAGCAGCCGCACCTCCCAGAACTACAGCTGATCCACATCTACCCACAGGGATCCAGAGGCTCCAGTGACCCACGGAGCTGCACTTTTTAAGGCCAAGTAGACATAATGCCTCAAGTCCCAGGGAATCAGAGCCTTGGCTGAGTTGTGCCACCCTATCCTCCAAATACCCACAGAGCTCCACCTACCTAGAACTGGACTGCCCCCCTGTAATCCAAGTTGCTGAGGCTCTCTGCCTCTCTCAGGAGCGGAGCCATCACTGTGCTGCTCCCTGCCTCCTAGGACCCAAGCCACTGTGGCATCTTGCCATTCCTAGTTCATTCCTTCTGCTATACCTGACCTCACAGAGCCTGGGATACTGCTGTATCAGGGTCCAGAGGTATCAGTGCATGGTATCTTATACCCCAGAATACAAGTTGTCGTGTCTGTTGGCTGTGGGTCACGAATTGCAGCTGTGCCCTGTTCCTCAGGGCCCAAGCCTCCAGAGTATCTCTTATTTCCTGGAGCCATGTCAATACTATATACACCCAGTCCTTAAGGGTAAGAAGCATAGTTCTATCCCCCTGGGCCTGAGATGCGGGGGTGTGCCTCAGAGCAACATATCCTGGCTTAGTGAAAGAACTGCATTCACTTATGCCTTGGAGAGTGAATCTGTGCCTGACATCCCAGGTGCTATAATAGTTTTTCAAGACCCTTAGCCCAAGAACCCAGCTCCACAGCCCCTCTGAGCACCTGTGTCTTGGATCCCAGGGCCACTGCCTGTGGTTGCCTGTGAGCTGTGTCAGACCCAATACTAAGAGACATACCCTCAGCTAAGCCTCCCCACTTTGAGAAAGACAGTAACAGAGGATATTGATGTTATCTTTGAGAAAGGCAATAACAGAGGATTCCCTAAAGCCCTTGCCCTGATAACCTATGCACCCACCATTACTGCCACAAACTCCTGCAGCCTAGGCCACCTAAGACACCTGCTGTCATTGCTAACATTGATCACAGCTGAAGAATCTGCATGGAGACTATAGCATTATACTCACAGTGAACTAAAGTCACCACATTCTGCTCAACCAGTACCCTCAGGCCCATTTGCAGGTGAAAGTCTTCCCCTACAAAAGCCACTCTGTAAAGTTCAGAAGAGGTGCACCACCAGGTACACAGACATAAATGCAGAAATACAAGAAACATGAAAAAGCAAGAAAACATGACCACAAAGGAACATAATAATTATTTGGTAACTGACCCCAAAGAATTGGAAATTTATGAGTTGCCTAAAAAATAACTAAAAATAATAATTTTAAGGAAACTCACTGAGATATAGGAGAATGCAAATAGACAATTGAATGAAATTAGGAAAACAATTAATAATCTGAATGAGAAATTCAAAAAAGAGATAGATATCAAAAAGAACCAAACAGAAATCTTGGATCTGAAGAATTCAGTCAATGAAATAAAAAATTCATTTGGTAGCTTCAACTGCAGACTGGATCAAGTAGAAGAAAGAATTCGTGACCTGGAAGATAGGTCTTTTGAAATGACTCAGAGGAAAAACAAAAAAAAGAATGAGAAAGAGTGGATACAGACTACAGAATTTATGGGACACCACTAAGTGAACGAATAGTCACATTATAGAATTTTCAGAAGGAGAGGAAATAGAGAAAGCAATAGAAAGCTTATGTAATGAAATAATTCCTGAAAAGCTCCCAAATCTTGGGAGAGAGATGGACATCCAAAGGTTCCCAAATAGATTCAATCCAAAGAGGTCTTCTCTGAGGCACATTATAATCAAACTGTCAACAGTCAAAAAAATGAGAAAATTTTTAAAGCAGCAAGAGAAAAGTGCCAAATCACATATAAGGAAATCTCTGTCAGCCTATCAGTGGATTTCTCAGCAGATGCCTTGCAGGCCAAAGGAGAATAGGATAATATATTTAAAATTCTGAAAGAAAAAAAAAAAATACTGTTAGCCAAGAATACTATACCAAGGAAAGCTATCCTTCAGAAATGAAAGACAAGATCTTTCGCAGACAAGCAAAAGACAAAGGAATTCATTACCATAAGCCTGCTTTACAACAAATGCTTAATGAGGTTCTTCAAGCAAAAACAAAAAAAGGAGAATATTTACTATCATGAATACACATGAAAGTATAAAACTACTGGTGGAAGTAAGTACATAATCAAATCCAGAGTACTCCAATACTATAACAGTGGTATATAAATTACACATGTCTCTAGTATGAAGGATAAAAGTCAAAATGGTCAAAAATAACTAAAACTACAATAAGTTGTTAAGGAATATACAATATAAAAGATGTAAATTGTGACATCAAAAATATAAATTGTGGGAGGGCAGGGTAAAATATAGAGTTTTTTATATGACGTAAGTTGTTATCAGCTTAAAATAGTAGATTACAACTCTAAGATGTTTTATGTAAATCTAATGGTAACCACAAAACAAAAAGCTACAGTAGATATATAAATGATAAGGAGAAAGAAATCAAAGCTTACAGAAAATTATCACATCACAAAAATAGAGAACACGAGAGAAAGAAAGGAACAAAGGAGTTACTAAACAACCAGAAAACAAATAACAAAATGGCAGTAATAAGTCCTTACATATCAATAATAACCTTGAACGTAAATACATTAAAATCTTTAATCAAAAGACATAGGGTGGTTGAATGGATTTAAAAAATTGAAAACAAGGCCCAACTATATGCTACCTCCTTACAAGAGATACACTTAAGCTTTAAGGACATACATAGGCTGAAAGTAAAACAGTGGAAGAAGACATTCCATGCAAATGGTAATTAAAAGAGAATAGGGGTAGCTATACTTACACCTGATAAGATAGACTTCAAGTGAAAAAATGTTGCAAGAGACAAAGAAAATCATTATTCAATGACAAAGGGGTCAATTCATTAGAGGACATGACCATTGGAAATATATGTATCCAAAACTGGAGCACCTAAAACATAAAGCAAATGTTAATGGAGGCTGGGTGCAGTGCCTCATCCCTAAATCCCAGCACTCTGGGAGGCCGAGGTGGGCAGATCACCTGAGGTCAGGAGTTCAAGATCAGCCTGGCCAACATGGCGAAACCCAGCCTCTATTAAAAATACAAAAATTAGCTGGGCATGGTGGCGGGCACCTGTAATCCCAGCTACTCGGAAGGCTGAGGCAGGGAGACTTGCTTGAACCTGGGAGCCAGCGATTGCAGTGACATAAATTGTTGGCGAAGGTGTAGGCAAAAGGGAGCTCTTGTACACTATTAGTGGGAATGCAGACTGGTATAGTCATTATGGAAAACAATATGAGGGTTTCTAAACAAATTGAAAATAGAACTACCATATGGCCCAGCGATTCTTCTTCTGGGAATATACCCAAGGGAAATGAAATCACCACCTCATAGAGACATCATCTGCACTCCCACCTTCGCTGCAGCCAAGATACGGAAACAATGTAAGCATCCAGCAATGGAAATGGATAAAGAACCTGTGGTAACTACATACGACGGAATATTATTCATCTCTAAAAAAGAACAAGGTCTTGCCATTTGCCACAACATGGATGAGGCTGAAGGACATTACTCTAAGTGAAATAAGCCAGACTGAGAAAGAAAATATTGCATTATATCACTTAGAGTTAAAAAAAAATTCAAATATTCAGAGAGAGAGGAAAAAACAGTGGCTACCGGGGACAGGGGAGGAAATGGGGAGATGTTACATCAGAGGATTCGAAACAGCAGATGTGTCAGACGAGTAAGTCTAAGGATCCAATGCACAACACGAGGACTATAGGTAACAAAATTGTACTAGAGATGGGACTCATGCTAAATGAGTGGATTTTAGCTGTTTTTGCCACACACGGAAAATCAAGGTAACTATGTAAGAGGATGGAATACTAATTTGCTTCATGTTAGTAACTGTTTTACTATCTATATGTATCCTATAATAGTCTGTAGACCTGAAATATACATGAAGAAATTTATTTTTTATAAAATAAAAGAGAATAAAATATCCACTTCTTTCATGTCTGCATCAACATATTTTCACAGGTCAACTACATCTGCTCCTGCTTATCTATCTTGGGGAATATGAAGTCATATTTGTAACTGGTGGCTTATAAATTCTGAAATTCTAAGAGTAGAATAGCCACAGGCTGGCCCAGCATCTCTGTGCATCTAGCTGGACTGGGACACCCAGCAATAGGGTGGACAGAAGAAAGCAAAGGAGATAAGCTGAAGCCCAGCTCTCACAGCACAGGCAGCTGGGGCTGTTTGGAAACAGCAGAGAAAGACAGGAACTCCCAGGCGGAGGCCATGTTTTCTCCCTTTGCTTTCTATCACATCGTGGTCTTGATTACAAAACAAGCATCATAATACGTATGTGGACAAATTTCCATTTTACAACTCTAACAGCTGTGAGTATTATGCAAACAACAACAAAAAGGCGAATGTCATGACTATTATTGCTATGCGCCAGCGTACCTATTTCCATCTGGTGTGTCTGTTTCATCTCCCTGTTATCCTCATTTTCCCATATGCACATTTTCACCATGGACCCTAGATTTCACTGTGGGACTGAGGGCCTATGTACAGTGAGCACAGAAGCAGAAACCAGATTTGTCCTTATTTTTCTTTTTCCCTTAAGAATCAAAGGTTTTGAAGCACTGACTTGGTTCTACATGAGGTTCTGCAGGTACCCAAGTGCATGAAACACAGTTCATTCCCTCAACGAATATATACTAGTCAGGGGACTGCTAGGGCTGAAATATGTCACCCCCAAAATTCACATGTTGAAGTCCTTACAGTAACTCCGAACATCACTATGTTTGGAGACAGGGTCCTTAAAGAGAGAATTGAGGTAAAATGAGGTCACTGGAGTAGATCCTAATCCAACAGGACTGACATCCTTCTAAGAAGAGATTACAACACAGAAACACAGAGGGAGGATCACATGAACACACAGGAGTAGATGGCCATCCACAAGCCAAGAAGAAACCAACCCTGCTGATACCTGGATCTTAGACTTCTAACCTCTAGAATTATGAGAAAATAAATTTCTGTTATTGAAGTCACCCAGTTTCAGGTACTTTGTTATAATATCCCTAGCAAACTGATACAAATGCACTCAGTCCTGTGAAGTGACCTCTGTAGATCTCAAGGAAGAGGCTGCAGAGGTCACTTTATAGGACTGAACGCTTCTGCATTCCTTTGCTATGGCACTATAACAAAGCACCACAAATCAGGTGGCTTACAGCAATGGAAACTCATTCTCTTACTCAGGGTACTGGAAGTCAAAGACCCAGGTATCAGCAGGGTGATGTCTCCTGTGAGACTGAATAGGATGCATCCTTGACTCTCCCGGCTTCTGAGGGTGGCCAGCAACTCTTAGCAATCCTTGGTTCGCAGCTGCATCACTCCAATCCCTGCCTTCATCATCCCCTTGCCTTCTCCCTGTGTGTCTCTGTCTCTATGGGGCTATCTTCTTATAAGGACACCAGTCGTATTAAAGCAGGGTCCACCCTATGATGAGTATGACTTCACATAACTCATTACATGTGCAACTACCCCCTTTCCAGATGAAGTCGCATTCTGAGGTACCGGGGGGTAGGGCTTTAGCATGTCTTTTAGGGGCACACAATCCAACCCACATCAGCTTATTGTAAACATACCCAGTGAGCTGAGGTAGAAAGAGAAACTGCTCCATCAGCAGGAAAGTCATCTTAGGCCCGAGTTTTCCTGACTCCCAAAAGACACGACAGAAGCCACAGGCAAATGAGAAAATGTTTCAGCATCCCCAGAGGCTTCACAGACTCCAATGGAACCCATGTCGCATTGAGTTGCTCTCCGTTTGCCTTCCATGATGAGACTTTAACCAGGGTAATTTAACTGCACCCTGACTTTGGAGTGACTCTCTTGGGCAAAGGAAGTGACTCCGCTTCAGGAGTGATGGAGCCGCATGGCTACTTCGTCCAGTGTGGCCAGGAGAGCAGGTGGCACTGCCCGTCTAATGCAGAGTACCTGCGTTGAAACAAAAAGCTAAACAGACCCACTTCAAAAGGTGGTTTTATAAGTGATCTGCACTAAAGAATCCTAATTGCTAAATGTATGGCTCATTTAACTATCAGAAATTTTTGCCAGAGGCTAAGGAAGGAAAATGGTGTCATCTGCCAAAATTTACACTCCTAGAAATACTGTTCACATATATATGTTTAAAGAGCTTTAAGAAATGAGGAAACCTAAATTTGTATACTGAAATGCACAAAAGAGAAGTCTTTGTCTTTGCAATAAGCTGCATTAAAAACTAAAATGATATTTAATCACACCTTCAGTGACCAAATGAATGCCAATTAATTGTATCAAATCCCCCTCCTATTCAAGATAACTACAGAATCCACTTTGGGTGCTTGGAGCCAAGACTAATTATCTGCAAACATCAGCAGCCATGGTATTGGCCATTGGATGGTGACTCTACATGTGGTTAATTAGGATTTAGGGAATAGAGAAAAAAAACAGTTCAGCCCACCCAGTCCTTGAATGGTGACTGCCTCACGCACAACCCCGTTCCAGCAGCACTTGGCCCCTCTGATGCAGATGGGTCATTCTCAGGACCTGCACAGATGACCAGCTGGTGCTAGCCTGCCACGGTTCCAAAAATCAGAATCTCAAGGGACCAAAATCTATGTCCCTGGTACTAAGGACAAGGCTATGTGGGTTGCCTTTCTTGAGAGTTCTGAAAGGACGTAGCATGTGGTCAGAATCAAATTATTACTATAATCTTTTACAATTATCGCCAGGGTCAATTTGTTGCCTAAAGCATGTACGCATTTATGGACTCAATGAGTATTTATGGGGTGCCTGTTATTTTTCAGGGACAGGCATTTGTAAGTTTCTCCAGTCATCCTTTCTGAGTGCCAGGCACCGTGATCCGCGCCGGGCATAAAGTGGAGGATCAAAGCTGTGGCTGTTGTACTGTTTTCCTGCTACTGATTTTCGTGAGGAAAATACCCCAAACACTCCTGGTCTCCCATCCACCACTAGCTCCTCCTCATGCAGGTAGACTGACTCACCTGGTTGGTTTGGTTCAAATTCTCCCCCGTGTGAAGCTAAGCTATTAAAGATTCTCATCAAGCCGGGCACGGTAGCTCACACCTGTAATCCCAGCATTTTGGGAGGCTGAGGTGAGTGGATCTCCTGAGGTCAGGAGTTCAAGACTAGCCTGGCCAACATAGTGAAACCCCATCTCTACTAAAAATACAAAAATTAGCCAGGTGTGGTGGTACATGCCTGTAGTCCCAGCTACTTGGGAGGCTGAGGCAGGAGAATCACTTGAACTGGGGAGGCGGAGGTTACAGTGAGTCGAGATTGCGTCATTACACTCCAGCCTGGGTAACAAAAAAGATTCTCATTAGAGGAGGGCGGGATCTGCCCCCTTTCTCTTCTCCACTGGACCCGTGGAAACAGCCATCTATGTAAGTATGGACACCTGCAGACTCCGCTTGCTCCCAGAAGCCTCTTCCACAGTGTACTGAGGAGAAAAAAAGGCACCCTACCCACGTGAGCTCACACGTGTCCAATACCTTCCAGTCCCCCTGCCCACGGGAAGTGAAAGAGTGACTGGGACAGAGACACACTGTGAGGCTGGATCAGCACTTGGGAGGTCTTGGTGGTCTCCACTCTGCCTGCCCTGAGGGCAGAGCAGCAGGGAAAGCCATTCTGCCAAGAGAAAAGAATGAAGCACTCACCACAGAGGGAAAAAGAAGCCAAGAGATGGGCAGAACAGTCCTTGGTTTTTTATCAAATTCCCAGCTTTTTTTAATGATCACCAGTGACAAGGGTGATCCTTCCATTTTCTCACTGGTACCTCTTTGTATCTTATTTTCCAGCCAATCAAAAACATACGGAGAAGAGGATGTTGGTATCTCCCAACATGTGCACGCACGCACGCAGTCTGAATAGAGGAGACCATCTGCCCGCCCCCTCCCCATTCCCCATCCACCTATTGGGTGTGAGCTTCCTTGGCGAGGCCTCTGCACCTTCCCTGATAATGTCACTCAGGATTTATAACGATGAAGGTGACAGAATAACTCCAGGTTCCTTGATGAATTCTGGCACCATTGTAGCTTCTTATTTATCTTGTGTCTCGGGTTAGACAGAAATTTATGTTTTGATTATTCCCTGATAATTGATTCCATAATAGCAATAATTAAAACTTCACAGTTACAGCGATTCCCTTCTTCAGCTTTTAATGTCACTACTTAACAAAAAAGTTTGCATCTTTTGAGGGTTTCAGGCAAATATGGTCCAAAAACCATAAAATATGGGTCCTCATCTCACAACAACTTGGGATGCTGAAAAACAGGGAGAGGAGAGGTTGAAACAGTAGGACAAAGCAGAAAATAAAATTTAGGAGATTGCAGAATCACAGATAAAATCTGTGGCCCTGCTTTCAATGTTTTTACTATAGCTATAATCAAACTCTTTAGCGGACTGCTCAGTATTTGATGGGCATAATTTCAGAGTCTCTCTGACCAAATCTCTTTTTACGTCGGGAGAAATGGTGTGTTGACCAACTCTGGGTACCAGACTGTGGTCACATTAATGCTCTTCCAAGTGACTCACTTGAAGAACATATAATGTATTTAGTGCTCTCTTAGCTCTAAAAAGATATGAATTGCCAAGACCTCACCACGATGATCCTGGTTTTCATGATCATCTAAAGTATTAGGAACATTCCTAGATGAAGTCAGTTGAATGTGTCAAATTAAAAAGCAGTAGAGACATGCAGACGAGGACACCTGGTGTGTCATTAACTGTCCTCACCTATTCACAGTCATATTTGCCAGTCTGCCGTGCTCTACACGCAGATGCACGCATGCGTGCATGCACACACATACACAACACACACAGACACATACACAAAGACTCATCTGCCACCCTGGCCCCCTAAGACTGCAGTTGGCTGAACCAGAGGCTAGGCAATAGATCTAGGCTGGGCCAGGGTCCCTTCTCTGGAATTTGGAATTGAGGAAGTGAAAGAGTGACTGGGACAGAGACACCCTGTGAGGCTGGATCAGAACTTGGGAGGTCTTGGTCATCTCTGCTCTGCCTGCCCTGAAGGCAGAGCAGTGGGGAAAGCCATTCTGCCAACAGAAAAGAATGAAGCACTCACCACAGAGGGAAAGAGGAGCCAAGAGATGAGCAGAACATTCCTTGGGTTTTTATCAAAATCCAGTTTCTTTAATGATCATTTCTGAATCCCAGTGCCATCCCTGCCCTTAAGTTGCATGAAACACACTACCTGTGTCCCTAATAATGAACTTGTTTTTGTTACTTATAACCAAAAGAGATGGATACGGTGCAGAGCCACTGTAAAAAGTCCACGGGTGCCCACGTTGTAGCAAAAGTCACAGTGAACCATAACGCCTTGTATATACCTGATGTCACGCTCCCTTGTTAATTCCCTTGGGCATAAGAATACTGCCTGTACGCTACTCATTTTCTGTCAACAAAGACATTCTCCAACCCCTAATCTAGAGCCCTGAACCCCTTCTGGGAGATGGAGCTGGTTGGCAATGCCTTGGATGTGCCCAGACTCTGCAACTGCCATGAAAACAATGGACCGGTACCATGCAACTCAGATTACCAAACGAGAGGTTATGTGTGTCCAGCCCAGATCATCAAAACACAATGGTAATTATTTATATCAGCCACAAGTGGCTCTACTTCACAGCTTTTTTGGAGAAAAAAAAATGGAGGGAAGTAGGGAGAACATTCTTGCTACTGCATTGAAAAATATGAAAATGATCATTTGGATAACGTAGTTTCTGCCTTAAACACTAATATGCCCACAACGGAAGTAGAGATCAAAATAACAGCACAGACAAACAGTGCAAACATGTCTCAAGAAGCACACCCAGGGTTTCATTTTCTGATTAACTTAAAAGGCTCACGGGTTGCAAGCATCGTTCCTTTCTCATTTCCAAAGCCTAGGCTTGTTCTGGGCCAGTGTGACCGAGCCGGGTCTCCACTGCCCTCCTTTAAAGTATGCATAAAGCAGAGGTGCCCAGAGCTGTCCCTAATCACCAGACCCAGCTGCCACAGCCCTGGAATGCAAGCCACCTCGGCTGGGAGTGATTAAAGCCCAGGATCAGCCATCTCCACCGCTTTGATTTGCAAGAACAGCTTGACATCCATAGCAACATGGTTAACGTGAAAAACACAAGATAAAAACATTCCATTTAATTAAAAGCCCACAGTTCAATGGTAGTATAATTATTACAAGTGCATTTTATGGCTGTCTGCATTCATTTTGGGTACATAAATTAATATGCAAATTACCAGCCCCTCTCGTGTTCTTAAGAAGTCCCCCCATCAATCTTTTTTCCAACATGTCAATTGGATAAAGCATGGCTTTTTAAATGCAAAATAAAATTCACATTTATGGTCCTTCTGAAATCTCCCTGTGCTGGCATGCTTTGTTTTAGATGAAGAGTGTTTAATTAACAGAGTTCACCTCTCTCTGAGGGCCTTCAGGACAACAGAGAGGCCAAGACATGTCTATGGTCTTCGGGCTAGTCAGGATTAGAGACGATTTTCCATCTCAAGGACCACCTATCAAGGTATTTGTGATTCTCCACTCAGCCCATCAAGGACTTTGTTATGGGAAAATATTGTTCTGATTTGCAAAAAAGCAAATTCCCAACCATAGACAGATGAACTTAATATTATTCACCAGGGAAATGCTCTAACGAATTATTTAACAAACGGTTTGTGGATATTTAGAAAACATTCTGCACACAGGCAGCAGACTCTGAGAAACAGTATGGGAAAGAATGAGATGGGCCGATCAGACCTCATTTCCTTCTTTGACAGAGTTGCTAAACTGGTTCATAGGAGGATCCCATAAGTACAACGTCTCCTGCTGTAAGTAAAACGTTTGGAAAAATCCTTCATAACTCTCTAGGAGATGTACACAGTAGATGAATCCACTCTTGGAGCAGACACATCTGCAATGTATTCAAGCATCAGGGACTTGAATGTGGGACTTTGAGGTATTCGCTAGAACCCCAAACTTGGTGCTATTCTGTCAATACCTCTAGTGTTAGCCTGAACGAAGCCAGAGAAAATACGCTTGAATAATCCACGAGGGTCTCAAAGCCAGAAAGGACAACTAGTATACTTTTTGTCAGAATTAAAACTCCTGAAATACAGACATCTCCAGACACTGAGCCTATCTGATGAAAAACCATCAAATTTCCAAGGACAGGATCAACTTAACAGTTTATTTTTAAAAGTAAGTTTTGGTTGCCTGTGCGTCCAATAGTGCCCATTAGCTTGACATGGATGCCTACATAACGATAACAGGTTTCATCAAAATAACAGTTCTAGAATATAAGCAAAATGAAGACAAGGATTTTATCTTATTTGCTGCTGGTGCCAAGCACAGTACCTAATACATTCTAGGTGCTCAAGGAATATTTATTGTATCAATAGCATAACATATTTTCCATCTATCTTTTTTAGTTATTAATGAAATTTGCATGGATTATAGAACATTTGGAAAGTGCAGAAAAGCACAGCTACCCTTAATCCTGAAATCATCTACATTAATATCTTAGCATATTTCCAAGTCTTTTCTCTATGCACTTTTTATACGAATTTATTTATATTATAAAAAATTATTTTCTATGGTATAAAAATCTTTATAAATCCAATTTATATAGGTATATAACGGGTGACTTTGTCTATGTAACTTGGTTCCCTTAGCTGACAATGTCTTGTTGATTATTTATGCTGCTTCCAGATGTTTTAAATATTTAAACTGCTGTGATGAGTATCACTGTGCAAAGCTTTCTCTGTATTTCAGAATGAGTAAGAACTTTCTGGCAGTTGGATATGTCCCAAGGTAAAGTGAGTTCCCTGATGAAAATTGCCAAGGCAATTGCCCTTCCTAAAATACAGTGCCTGTTAGGGAAATGTCAGAGAAGATAGTTAATTTTGGTGAAGCATGAACTTTGGAACCACAGATTTCTGCCTGATTTTTGGCTCTGCCATGTACCTGCTCTGTAACAGATCGGGCAAGTTTTCTTGCAGTCAGGGCTATTTTCTGTTCTACAAAATAGTAGTAACATGGACTTTGCTGGGTTGCTGTGAGGGAAAGAGGAAACTATTGCCTAGTAGCTCTTGATGTAATAATTTAGCACAAGGTGACAATTGTGACAGAGCACATACTGATGGTTGTCACTGCTGCTTCTGTTACCAGCGTTATAGGATGTGCAGGTGGATTCATTCTATTTCAATTTGGACAGGCTTGACCCTACAGAGGCCACTAATAGGGATGCTGAGTGAGATTGTACAGGCAGAACCAGTTACAGAATTTGCAGGGCCCAGTGCTGAATGAAGATGCAGGTCTTCTTGTTCAACATTATTAAGATTTTCAAGACATCACCAGCAGAGCATGAAACCTGTGAGAGCAGGGGCCCTGTGGGATTGCACAGGTCACACATACATGAGGCTGGCCCTGTGTAGAAGCTGCACGCAGTCAGCTCTGGGGCATGCAGCAGCTCTGATGGGCTCCTGACTCTGGGAGCCTGCTATCCACAGTGAAAGAGGAGCTCAATGACTCTACATTATTATTATTAATTATTATTATTATTATTTGAAATGGAGTCTCACTCTGTCACCCAGGCTGGAATGCAGTCACACGACCTCAGCTCACTGCAACCTCCGCCTCCTGGGTTCAAGCAATTCTCTTGCCTCGGTCTTCCAAGTAGCTGTGATTACAGGCATGTGCCACCACACCTGGCTAATTTTTGTACTTTTAGTAGAGATGGGGTTTCACCATGTTGGCCAGGCTGGTCTTGAGCTCCTGACCTCAGGTGATCCACCCGCCTTGGCCTCCCAAAGTGCTGAGCTTGGAGGCGTGAGCCACTGCGCCCATTATGTTACTGTGAATGTGGACGTGACTATCTAAGCCTCAACTGGCTCTTGGTAGGATCCTGTAACTTGGCCTCCTAGAATACATACCCACTCACTGTTGGGCAGAAAGTTCTTCCAAGTCAACTGAACAACCAGAAAGGCTAAGAACAAACTCATGGGGAGGTGGGGAGATGAGAACCACAAAAAAAGGCCATCTCTGACTTAGGGGATTTGAAAACTTCTAAATTCATCCTGAACTATGCCTCTCCTGACAATCTCCTCCTACCTCCAATGGTACATTATTGTGAGTCCTAAAATTTTCCAGAAGGTTCCAAAATAGTTTTAGAAATCTATTTATTTCAGTCTGTTCAGGCTGCTACAACAAACTCCCACAGACTGAGTAGTTTATAAACAACAAAAATTTATTTCTCACAGTTCTGAAGGCTGAAAAGTCCTAGATCAAAGCACTGGCAGATTCGGTGTCTGATGAGAGCCCATCTTCTCACTGTAACCTGACATGATGGCAGGGGAGAACTCTTTCATCCCTTACGAGAGCACTAATGCCATTCACGGGGGCTCCACCTTCATGATCTAAGTACTCCACTTCCTATTCCATAACCATGGGGATTAAGATTTCAGTATGAATTTTGATGGGACTCAAACATTCAGTCTACAGCAATTTTCCTATAATTGCTAATAACTTCAATTCAGTCAAGAAATCAGAAGGGACTGGTACAGTGGCACATACCTGTAGTCCCAGCTATTTGGGAGACTGAGGCAGAAGGAACCCTTGAGCCCAGGTATTTTGAGACCAGGCTAGACAACATAGTGAGACTCCCATCTCTAAAACAACTGAAAACAAAATACAGAAAGAAAATAAATAAACCAGAGGAGCTTTCTCTAAACTCTAAATGAATATTGTTGGGATTATGTGAACAATAGGTGGTTACTAACATCCAGCAGTTGTTGTAAGAAGAATGGCTAATTATTAACATTTATAGCTCTTTATACATTTCAGAAAAAGTACAATACCCTTATATTTTCTTCTTCCAAGACTTTATTTTCCAAGTTTTTCCCCACGTTCAATGTTTCTTTCTAAAGAGTCCACTTACAAGTATTGCTTCATCTATCAAGTTATTCAGACTCGAACTGGATCCATAATTCCATGCAGGGCCCCTGCCTTGCCACAATCCTTTTTCCTATCCTTCTTCTAACCTGGGTCTTACTGTAACTCTGTCCCCCTGAGGTAAGCTGAAAAATAGTCCCCAAAGGTGCCCAATCCCAATCCCTGAAACCTTTGAATAGTACCTTATATGACAAAAGAGACTTTGCAGTTGTGATTAGGTTAAGGATCTTGGATGGGGAGATTATCCTGAATTGACCAAGTGAGCCCTAATTGTAATCACAAAGGCCTTTTAAAAGGGAGGTAGGTCAAAGGAAGGTCAAAGGAGAGATCAGAGATATGACAGCAGAACATGAGGTCAGAGTGATTTGAGGAAGGGGCCACAAGCCAAGGAATGTAGATGGCCTCCAGAAGTGGGAAAAAGCAAGGAAACAGATGTTCTTCTAAAGCCCCCAGAGGGAACCAGCTGACTGACACCTTGACTTTAGCCCAGTGATCTGGGCTTGGACTTCTGGCCTCCAAAACTGTATGAGGATAAATCTGTGTTGTTTTACAACACGAGTTTTGTAGTGATTGTCACAGCAGCAATAGGAAACCCTTTCACTATGCGTTACCTTTTTCCTAGAAAACCTTTTCTTCATCACCTACCTCCTCTCACCTCCTTCTTTCATCAACCTCATGAACAAATTTCTTCTATAGGGAAAAGGAATTCTCAAACATCTTTTAAATAAGTTTTGTTGTAATTTTAAAGCATGTACAAACATTGAACAAGTAAAAACTCCTGTGCATATGGCTCTTAGACAGCTCTACCACCAAAATAAGGTTACAAAATAAATACAAATAAAACTACAATCCCAATGCAATTTTTCAAAAATCATTACTGTGATGAATGGTGTTTACTGAGAGCAAATCACTAACACCGGGGTTGACAGAAGAAAAAAATATATATATATACATCCCTTTTGATTTTGCTGATTATTGACTTGCTTCTTGTGAATTTAAGCAAGACAGATCATCAATGAAGCTCTCACTGTTATCTCTATTATTTTTCCTTTCTAACACTAAACTAAAATTGAACCCTGAACCATTTTATCGATAGGCCATGCAATGTAATAGTATATCCCGGAGCAAAATAGTGTCATCTTCTACGTGGTCATTTAAAGAAAAAAATCATAATTTCATATTTAACACTACAATTGCTACTAATAATTACAAAAACTTATGTACACATTCAGGTTCAGAATAATATCAATCACTACTTTCATGTGATGGTTCTTTTGTGTTGAGCAGCCACATCCCATGTGTTACTTCATTCGGCCTCCATTTTCTCCATAATTCAACTGCTATGAATTGCTTTTTCATCCAGCGTCCTTTTCTTGCTTCCAGTTATCACAAATATGAAAGTAAATAGAAGTGCAAATGCAGACCTGAAATTGCCCAGCAGTACCCAGTTAAGAGATAGTCATCTGTCACCCAGCATATTCTTCAGCAAATTTTTCTTTAGCTTGCCATCAAATGAAAATGGTAAAGTCTCATAAAACTCATGGGCCCTGGAGAATATAACCATAGCCCACAGAGACAAGAAAAGCCAATCTGGGAAATTTTAGTCTAGCCTTTGCTGATTTCTCTACCCTTTTTGTTCTCTACTTCAGTTGCTATAATTAATTTGTTTCCATAAATTTCCTTTTCTTCCCTAAGGTAGCCCAATCTGTTTTACTTCCCTCTCTCTTGTCTGATAGCAAATCCCACAGCTGCTGATCTCCCACCTGGGAATCCTTTCTTCCTTTTCTCTAGTGGAGCCCAGGCCACCGGGATGAGCAGATGCCTTTGATAAGCCAAGAGCTGCCTCTGGGAGGTGCCATTCTCATTTTCTGGCTTAGAAAATGCACTGATGCTATTTCCTTTTTTTCACAGTGCTCCCTCCACTTCAATTGCTTCCAGGGCCTTTAAATGACTTACACCACATTACTGCCTAATTGTGTTGATATAAATATACTGACTCCTTGTCGGGGGACATTCACTTTGGCATGTTCTCATGTCAGTCTCACGTCAGTGAACATCTGCTGGTCTTTCCTTACCTCCTGCATGACCTGGAATATCTCCTGAGAGACTCTATATCCGTAAAGCAGCAGCGACAGGTGCAGTGGACCTGGGGCCTCGGCCTCAGTGCAGTAGGCTCTGTCTCCCGATACTGGGTACAACTCGTACTAGGTTGTGATCATTTGCACGCAACGAATGTGACTGCTAATGCAGTTGTTTCAGAAAATAACTTTTTGGCCTCTTGGACAAGTATACTGTTGCGCATTTCAGCACCTGAACGAAACTACTCAATGCTAAATACTCAGAAGCAAAATAAATATTCAGTTCACTTCATGTCAAAGAAACTCCAGCCTGAATTCATGCACCCCACTCTTGGGATAGGCGGCATTACTGTTCCCAATTCTTCACGCCTCCCTGTGGCCACAGACTTTGTCTTGTGACTCTGTACTTCCTTCTTCTGGAGGGGGAGTTTATTTCCTGTCCCATGAAACTCAAGTTTGACCATAGGATTCGTGGTGGCCAATGGAATGTGGGTGACAGCGATGGTGTGTAAGTTCTGAGCCAAGGCCTTGAAAGACATTGCATGCTTCCACTCACTCTTCTGGAAGCTTCCAGCTTCTCCCATCAAAGGAATACACCCTAGCTAGCTAGCCCACTTCTCCAGAAGACTGAGAAATGTGAGACCTGCCAAGCCCGCCAGAACCCAGTTTAAATCAACTAAACCCCATCTGTTATGGGATGAATTACTTCCCCCGCCAAAATTCATATGTTGAAGCCTTAAGCCCCAGTACCTCAGAATGTGACTATTTGGAGATAGAACCTTTAAAGGGGCAATTAAAATAAAACAAGGTAATATGTGTGGTCCCTGGTGCAATAGGACTGGTGTCCTCACAAGAAGAGGAAATTAGGACACAGACGTATCTATGCACAGAGACCATCTGAAGATGCATCAAGGGCACCACAATCTTCAAGCCAAGGAGGAAGACCTCAAAGCAAACCAAGCCTCCAACACCTTGATCTTGGGCTTCTAACTTCCAGAATGACGAGAAAATGATTATTTTGTTTAAGCTACCCAGTCTGGAATTTTGTTATGATAGCCCTACCAAACGAGTACACCATCCAACCACAGGGTAATGAAAAAGTGTAGACAATTATTGTTGCAGTCATTGAGTTTTGGAATGGTATGTTACCCAGTATCATTGTGGCAACAGATAACCATACACGAATTTCCACTCTTCATCCACATTATGGTCCTTGTAGTTACAATACAAATGTTTCGTCTATACAACACAAAGCCAAAAGTTCCTGAAAGGCAAGGACCATCTTTCATTTGGCTTTGTGCCCCTGTGTCTGGAATGATGCCTGTCACAGACCGGGCACTCAGTGAATGATGGTGGAATGAATGAATGAGTGAGGACTAAGGGGTACACAATTAAATGGATGCTGCTCCTAGCTTTGAAAAAAAAATAGAGGAAACATAACAGATGAATGGTTTTGAAGGAAATTCAAGGGTAAAACTTGGAATATGTTTTACTGTCTATGTGCAAAGAATAATGGGGGGTTTTGTTTATTTGTTTGTTTTTTGGGTTTTCCCCTCTCTGACCATGAAATTGCACATCCAAATCTGTTTTTCTTTACTCCAATACTACCTAAGGAGCAATTAACCATTTATCAGGCAGGAACAGGAGCAAAAGTCCATGAAATACATGCTCACGACCCCCCGAGACCTTGATCTGTAGCACACATCATAAAGGAGTCTAAGGTACTCTGCATCAACCAGGTGCTACATGATGTCAAGAGCATATTTCTGAGAGAAGGGAAAATGAATTGATGACAGCGAATGTTCGCTGAGGCCATGCATATGACTGCTGTCTTTTAAAAATCAAGACTGGCTGGGCACAGTGCCTTACGCCTGTAATCCCAACACTTTGGGAGGCCCACACAGGCGGATCACCTGATCTTAGGAGTTCAAGACCAGCCTGGCCAACATGGCAAAACTCTGTCTCTACTAAAAATACAAAAATTAGCCAGGCATGGTGGCACATGCCTGTAGACCCAGCTATTCAGGAGGCTGAGGCACAAGAATCACTTGAACCCGGGAGGTGGAGGTTGCAGTGAGCTGAGAGGCTGCACCACTGCACTCCAGCCTGGGTGACAGAATGAGACCAAGTCTCAAAAAAAAAAAAAAAAAAAATCAAGACTAAGTCCCTCTTAGTTCAATAGTCTCCAAATGGTTTTATAAACTCCATAGTAATCCTCATAGAAATGGTGTTGTAGCAGTAATAAACTCACAATTATGTGTGCTGATGATCGAAGAGAACAGACTACTAGATAATGCAAGAGTAGTTTGTGTTTTATAGTTGGCAGGCAGTTTGGTATAGTGGAAAGCACACAAAATTAAAATAGGTCTATGTTTGAATCTCCTATCACTTAGTAGCTGTGTGACCTCAAAAAAGTTATTTCATCTCTCTGAGATTTAATTCCACATCTTAAATGAGCATAGTAATGCCCATGTCCTAGCAGGCACGTTACCTGGTATTATACTTGGGGCTTAGTAGGCACTTAATAAATCATAGCTTTTATGATCACTCCTATCATTATTTGGCTTGCTACATAAACAGAACTAGTTAGCACAATACAATTAATGTCCATTTTCCTATCAAACTAAAACCTCCTCAATGTTAGGGATCATCACTCATTCAGTACATTTTTATTGGTGACAGGATTTTTATTGGACATACTCGCACTCCTGCACTGTCCACAGAAAACAAGCTGCTATCATCACTGGAGATAACTAATGATGCAGACAACTGACTCACAGAATTTCTTCTGATGGTAGCAATGAAAACTTTGCTAATGAAAAAGCTAATGTTATGGAATGTATCCAAGAGGGACATTTTAGAAGTATTGGGTAATTAATTCATTTGAGATTTAAAATGAGTTATTTATTGACTTTAGCTAGATAGCTTTGTCTTTTTATTTCTGAGTTGTTGGTTCCCTCTTCACAGTCTGATTCAGGCTGCACGACTGTATTTCCCTAACTAGCAACGTTCTTATGTTAAAACCAAATGCTGGGATTAAACTTAAATTTTTCCATTTCCTTTATGGCAGACAACATTAACATATCTTCCACTCCCACCAAGGTTGTCTAACAAGACTTTATTACAGTATGAATCTAAAACTTGTATTTAACACAGGTAACGGCAATAATTGAATGTCTGGAAAGAGTATTAAGGGTTTAGTCAACTGTTCCCTACCTTCAAATTTGTGCCTATGACTTTTCTTTCCTCCTTCTTCATCTTTTTTTTAGAGACAAGGTCTTTCTCTGTCACCTAGGCTGGTGTGCAATATCATAAACATGGCTCACTGTAGCATTGACCTTGGGCGCAAGCAATCCTCCCTTCTCAGCCTCCCGCATGTTGGGACTACAGGTGCATGCCACCATGCCCAGCTAATTTTTTAAACTGTTTTGTGGAGACGAAGTCTTGCCATGTTGCCAAAGCTGCTCTTGACCTCCTGGGCTCAAACGATCCTCTGACCTCAGCCTCCCAAAGTGCTGGGATTACAGAGCTGGGTCACCACGACCAACCTATACTGACAACTTCTTAAGATATGGAGAAGTTGTGGGGGGATCCTGCTAAAGCCTTCAGTGTCAGGTATTATCCTAATCTATTATCTGAAAAATAATTTAACTTCACTTTATTTCCTACAACCAAATTGAGGTAGAATATTGAGCAATGAGCAATATTCTGTATAATAGTGCTTTGTTTTCTAATTTATTTGTGTTTCTTTTTTGGAGGCATTGCAGTTTTAATTGCTTTACAGTATTTTAAATGTTGTAAGTAACACATGCTTATTACCTTCCCAAAATACAGAAATATTTGAAGAAGGAATAAAGATCACCCTAATCCACAATGTAGAGTATTAACTGCAGTCGATATTTCAGTCTGTAACCTTCAGACTTTGCATGTGCATATATCCATATACAAAAATTGATTTCTACAAAAATAGAGTCATAACTGCATGCTGTTGTGTAACCTGCTTTTCCACCCTTAGTAACTTACTATAGATATCTTTCATGCCAATAAATATAGATCTATGTCATCATTTTCAACAGCTTCGTAGTATCCCATGGTAGAGACCAGAGACTGACAAACTACTTGGCAAACTAAGTCCCAGGGACCAAATCCAGCCCTGCCTGTTTTTGTATAACTCACAAGCTAAACATGGTTTTTACATGTTTAAATCCTTACTTTTAAATTATATTAGTGCCTACATGTATCTTCAATTTTGCTTCCTGACCCCAAATATTTTGATCTCATCCTTTAAGAAAAAGGGCTGACCCCTGTTACAGATATATCATAATTTGCTTAATTCATCCTAGACTGATGGAAACATTGGCATTTATAAGATTTCTCTGGGATAAACACCAGTGCAATGAACAACCTATGTATAGCTTTTATCGCTGAACCAGTGTTTCCTTTAGGATAAAGTCCTATTACTGGAATTGCTGGAGCAAAGTAGCCTCTTTGTTAAGGTTTGGAAACGTAACTACCTCATTGTTCTCCAAAAAGTTGGCCAAGGTAGGCTCTCATCAGCCTCGGCAGTACCTGCAGTGAGGACATTCCCTTCCCCCTCCCATTAGCCTACTGGGTAATAACAGATCTTTCCAGTCTTTGCCAATGTTACATATGAAAATGACCCCACGTTTTCCCTTTAATTTTCATTTTTCCTGATCCCTGACATTGACCATCTTTTAATCAGGTAGAGCAACCATTAGTTCTTTGGAGAAAAATCTGTGTTCATCCCTGGCCCATTTGTCTTCTGTGGTGTGCAAAACACCTTTCTCTCTACTTTAGGGTGTTATTTCATCTCCTTGACCTTGCCTTGTGAATAATTACAGACCCTTACTCATAAACCCTCTTTTCCAATATCTTAATCACTTTGTGATTCTTCTCCGAATCCTTCCCAGCACTCTTTTCGCCATCCGTAGGTCTATAGACAGATGTTTTAAAAACCACTTCCATCATGTTAAGTATTCCTCCTCATGGTGAACTTTCTCAGGCAGGTCAGGTCTCTCCTCCCATGCTCAATGCGGGCTCATGGCTAGACCCACTGCCTGGGCCCAGTTTGTGGAACTAGAGGTATAAAACCATGCAGCAAGAGCAGGGCAAGGCTACTTCACTGCATTTCCCATCTGAAAGCAGCTCCAGCAACTTCAACAAACCACTCCTCCTACTATGAAGATGAAGCGTCACTCCCCTTAGAAATTTCAGCCACAAGAAAACTCAAAGAAGTCTTATTAGTGTCGGCTAATTTTTACTCTCGGGAATGAGGGTGACTCTTTCCAGAATTTTCTGCAACATCTAAAACTATAAAGATTTTATTCTCTCTGCCTAGTGAAGGATCAGTGCATTCTCCAAATCTCAGAGTTCATTTGAAAACAAATTTCCACGTCAAATTACAGTATGTGACTCTCTAAGCCTACTTGAATGACTATGGTGCATGTCTGACAGGGAATTCAGCAGCAGTAACAATTCCCAGACTCTACTGGGAACTGTCAGTTACAGCCCTCAAGTGTCATGTTTCACAGGAATGTTTGCACACTAAATATCTAATCTTGGCTAGAACAGAAGTAGTAGCAAGAAAGCAAATTTCCAATTACACCTACCTATAATATAAAAAGGTTGACTCCTGAAAGATGTTGTCAAAGAGCTTAAGGAAATCAGAGCATCTCCTCTTCCCATCTTCACTGAGGGGCTCATTTACCTCCCCTGCGAAAGCAAAGCCTGAAAAATCAATAGCTGAGGAATTAGTAGTCATTACCTGTCTGCCGTGCTTGAAGGACCAACCAGAATTTAGACAATAAACACCAGGAGATTTCACACACTGGTACTTTATTTTCAAATGAGGCCCCATTAAAGATTGAGCTATTTTCAGAGTATTAGAGGAAGCTGCAGCAGCTTCCTTTATTCATTGTTTTCATTTACTTCTTGACTGTTTTGCTTTTATCCAGTATATAAGCTGTTCATTTGTTAATTCATTCAATAGGCATTTTTTGAATCACCAGGCAATGAAGAAAAGCCTCTGTCCACCCGGATATAAGCCCCTGGTCATTTGTCATTGGCTCTTCCAGCCTCAGCAGCCGCCTCCCCATGTTTCTTCAGAGAACCTCCATAGCATAAGAATGATCTGTCCAAGAGTGAAAGACAACTTGCCAAGGGATTGAAATGTAGAGGGAGGAAATCAATGAAAAGGCTGGAGAAACTAGAGCTCAGTTTCCCCACCTATAAAATGGGACTATTACTTCCTACATCTCGGGTGGCCCATGCCACTACGCCTCTGAGTCGGGACAATTCTCTTCTCTAGGTTTCCTACTAAGACACCTGTGCACATTCCCACTCCTCTAGTCAAATTTCCAGTCAAGTACAATCTATGATGCTGGGAAATACCAACACAAAAAAGCCCTGATTCCTGACTCCAAGTTGCTTACAGTCTAGAGCAGGGAGATAGTCAAGTAAATTACCTACGGCAGCTCCATGTGATAAATGGAACAACAGAGGCAGGCACGGGACTGATGGGAGTACACAGCAACGTGCCCAATGCAGACAGATATGGAAGCCATGGGCAGGGCCAAGGAAGGCCTCTCTAAAAACAAGTACAACAGGTGCTATTTTACTGAACACTGACTGCCTCCAGACCCCGTGCTGAACGCTTTATATGGATTATCTTATTGAATCCTATTAAATTCTATTCCTGGCTTCATTTTATAGACCAGAACCCTGAGCTTTCAAGAGATTACCCAAGTCACTCCATGGGACACACCAGACCACACCAGAGACAACACCAAAGCTAGAATTCAGGCCTGTCTAGACCCAGGGCCCATCCATGCTCTCTTCATGCCACACTCTACTTCCTTGAGCAGGTGACTCTGGGCAAGAGCAGTCTTGAGGATGGGCAGCTGTGGGTCCAAATAAGACGAGGTGGGGGACCCCATGGCAGAGACACAGCCCTGGGGAGTCGGGAGGCAGAGCCACTGTATTACTCTGAGTCAATTCACTAATTAGCATTGGAGGGCTCAAAAACATTCCAAAAGAATTTCTTTGAAGTTAAAATAGATAATCCCTCCACTGGTAAAATATTGATTTTGTGAGTGTGGTGTGATACCCAGAGGGCTGGCCAAAGGGTCAGGAGAACAGGATTCTCGTCCTGGCTCATTCCCTGATTAGCTGTGTGAATTCTAGCAATTCCATTGTATCTTTGGGCCTTGGATGCCTCACCCAAGAAATGAGAGGCTGGACTAGATGGCCATAGGATGCCTCCCAGCTCTGACATTTTGTGACCTCTAACTGGTGGTTCTCTGTGGTCAGGATGTGCATTGAGTCCATTAGGCCTCTGAGTCCAGACACTTATCTTCATTAGGTTTCCTACTAAGACACCTGAGCACACTCCCACTCCAGGTACTCTTTGAGCCGTTTCATTGACTATTTCATCTTTTCTCACTTTGGTTCCCTGGTAGGTTTCCCACTGCTGCCGTAATGAATTACCACAAACTCTGGGGGTTACAAACACCATGCTTCGTCATCCTACTCGAAACAGTCTCACTGAACTAACACCAAGCTGTCTACAGAGCTGTCTTCCTCTCTTCAGGCTCTAGAAGGGAAGCCATGTCCTTGCCTTTTCCAGCTTCTAGAAGGTGCTCGCATGCCTTGGTTCCCAGCCTTCCTCCTCTGTCTTCAAAGCCAGCAACAGCAGGTAAAGTTTTTCTCACTGCCATCTCCCTGGTTCTCCTCTGCCTCCCTCTTCTCCTTGTGTGGCCTCTTGGGATTACACTGAAACCACCTGAATAATCCAGAATCAGCTCCCTTTTTTTTTTTTTTTTTTTTTGTTTTTTTTAGAGTCAGGGTCTCACTCCATCACTCAGGCTGGAATGCAGTGTTATGATTACAGCTCACTGAAGCCTCAAACTCCTAAGCTCAAGCGATCCTCCTGCCTCAGCCTCCCAAGTAGCTGGGACTACAGGAGTGTGTCGCCACACCTGGCTAATATTTGTATTAGGCCGGGCGCGGTGGCTCACACCTGCAATCCCAGCACTTTGGGAGGCCGAGACGGGCGGATCACGAGGTCAGGAGATCAAGACCATCCTGGCTAACACGGTGAAACCCCGTCTCTACTACAAATGCAAAAAACTAGCCGGGCGTGGTGGCGGGCGCCTGTAGTCCCAGCTACTCGGGAGGCTGAAGCAGGAGAATGGCGTGAACCCGGGAGGCGGAGCTTGCAGTGAGCCAAGATTGCGCCACTGCACTCCAGCCTGGGCCACTGAGCAAGACTCTGTCTCAAAAAAAAAAAAAAAAAATTTGTATTCATTTTTTTTAGGGATGGGGTCTCACTATGTTGCCCAGGCTGCTCTCAAACCCTTAGGCTTCAAGTGATCCCCCTGCCTCCCCAAAGTGCTGGGAATACAGATGTGGGCCACCATGCCTGGCCTCCCTATTTTAAGGTCAGCTGATTAGCAAACTTAATTCTACCTGCAACTTGAATTTGGCATGTAGCAGGTTCCAGGGAGGATGAAGGGAGGGCCATGACTGCCCCCCCAGTCCCCTGCATCCTTCATGTATAGTCTCTGTGCCACTTTCACCAAGTAGTTTGGACAGCACAAGAGTAGCTGTGGAAATGGCTGCTGCCAGGCCAGTCCTACCCCGTTAAATATCAATTTCACATGAGCAACACATAATTTTTTTAGTGTAAGCATGTCCCATTTAATATTCGGAACATATTTACACTAAAATATTGCTTGTATATTTGTATATTGCAGGTAAGCTGCCACCTTCCTCATGACCTGTCCCTGAGGTTTGCCTGCACCCCTGTGATGGGAGAATATGAAAGGTTCACAATGCTTTAAGAAGAAGACTCGGTACAGGAACTGGAAGTAATACAGTTCCAGATGGCCCATTCTTGCGCTTCTCCTTTTCCAGAACATGGTGAACAACGCCCAGGACAGTGTTCAGGCCTCATTCCCACAATGCCTTGCTCTGAACTAGGACCTATCAAAGGTACTATTTCCCTATACATAATGGAAGCTTAAAACAATATGTTAATAACTGATCCAAAAAACTAAAAAAATCCCTTAAGAAGCACAGGAATGAATTTAAAGTAGATCTTTTAGATAAAGGATACGGTTCCTTGTGTGTAGGGTTGCAACATAAAATATAGGATGTCCAGTCAAATTTGAATCTTGGACAAAAAAACAAATAATTTTCTACGCCAGGCACAGTGGCCCACACCTATAATCCCAGCATTTTGAGGGGCTGAGGTGGGAGGATCACTTGTGCCCAGTAGTTTGAGACCAGCCTGGGCAACATAATGAGACCCCATCTATACAAAAGTTAGCCAGGTGCGGTGGTGTGCACCTGTAGTCCCAGCTACTCAAGAGGCTGAGGCGGGAGGATCACCTGAGCCCATTAGTTCGAGGCTGCAGTGAGCTATGATCACACCACTGTACTCCAGCCTGGTCGACAGTGCAAGACTGCAACTCAAAATAATAATAATATTTTTTAGTCCCAAATATTGAATGAAATATGCTTATACTAAAAATGTATTTGTTACTCATCTGAAATTGATATTAACTGGGTGTATTGTTATTAGATAAATCTGACACACCTATCTACCTGAACCCAGTCAAATTACACTATACAAGCAGTTCCGTATTTCTCCCGTCCAAAGGCCAGACATGTTTCCAAGGTCCACTGTTCCCCAGCCTGGCGGAGACACTTCATAGAGATCTGCAAACACTAATAATTGTTACCAGTAATTTTTAAAGACACTGTAAAGCCATCATTTTTCATGTGTTATTTCCACATATATATTATAATCCTCTAAATAGCCCTGCAAGGAAGAAACTCAGTCTCAGACAGTAACTTGCCTGTGGTCACCCAGCCACTGAAATGTAGACTGAAAATGGAAACCTAGGTCTGTCTGCCAGCGGATGCCAAAGCCACCCCCTCCCCCACCCCACTCCCAGTCATGCCCATGGGGTCCAGGGCTCTCGCACAGGGAACCAGGCCTCTGCCCCTTCACAAAGTTTCCATGGTTTCGCTGTCCACACATTTGCATTCTCTGTGCCAGAGTTCTCTTTCTATGGCATTAATAAAGTCATATTTGATGATTATCAAACTTGAAATAAATGTACCTGTGAGCCCAGGCAGGAAAAGATGAAAAGCACAACCAATCTGTAGGACAGAAGGGAATATTTTCTGCTGTCACGCGGCACAGGAGCTTAGCTATTTCTGTATTTACAGATATGTCCTAAGTTGTTTTTAAAGTCTGAGGCGTATCGTTTACCAGGCCACCTTTGACTAAATTGACAGGACCAACTTTTATTTAATTCCATTTGATACTAGATCTGCTCCAAAGCTCACATTTGATTATCCGAACTAAAGGAGGGTATTGGAAAATGCAAGATAAGTCTAAAATTAAATTTGCCTTCAGCATATATTTCTGCACTTACATTTTGTCTAACACTGTGAAGCAGAGTCAGAGGCTGCCCTGCCTGAGTTCTGCCTCGCTCAGCCTCTCCTCTCTGTGTGTGAGTAAAGGCCCCAGACTAAGGAATGGTCACTGTGCTGTGGTCTTTCCTCAAGAGGCAGGGATAGGATTAAGCATTGGGTCTTCTGAGGGTTGTCCTATTAGGTCACAGCCGAAAATGACAGCTTCATCTTTCAGGACTACAGATCTAGGCCTACTGTCAAGTTAAAGTGCCTCCAAGTGATGAATGAACTATAACTCTATGCCTACCACTGAATGATCAATAGACACCATTTGGCCTTTCTTTCCTTCAACTGTGGTAGGTGCCGGGAATCAGAGATATACTACACATTATCTCTGTGCTGTGGAAACTCGCAGTGTTGAAGGGAATCGGAACAAAAATACAATGTAATGTGAATGGATAAACAAAATGTGGTATATACCTACAATGGAATATTATTCAGTTTTAAAAAGGAATGAAATTCGGAAACATAATATAACAAGAATGAACCTTTAAAACTTTATGCTAAGGGAAATTCACCAGACACAAAAGGGCAAATAATTGTGTGATTCCACTTATATAAGGAACCTAGAATAAGCAAATTCATAAAGCCAGAAAGTAGAAGTTACCAGAGCCTGGGGGAAGGAGAATGCGAGGTTATTATTTCAGGGGCACAGAATTTCCATTTAGGAAGATTTTTTAAAGTTCTGGAAATGGATAGTTGTGATGACTGCACAATATCGTGAGTGTACTTAATGCCACTGAATTGTACACTTATAAATGGTTAAAATGGTAAATTTTATATTATGTGGTTTTACCACAATTTTTTTTCACCAAACTGAAATTTCCTCTTAAGGTAACCAATAGGCTTATAAGGACAATTAAAAGCTGGTAATTTCCTTCCTAAAAAAAAATATAATAAAATACAATAAACACTATACACTAGAATTAGCATACAAAACACTAGAATTAGCATACAAAACACTAGAATTAGCATACCAAAAAAATCATCTAAAGAAATAAAACCAAGATGGCTACTTAATTCACTAGGAAGCCATGTTAATTTGCTTTGCAACCTTCAAAATATAGGAGATGATATCTTTCTTTTGCCTGGCAAACAAAATAGAAATGACTCAATTGCAACCTGCTACAGTTGGATGATAATCTGGGCTCAAACATTTTGTGAGGGAAGGAGGAGCTTTCCGGAGATGTGGCGGGAGTATGATGAAGTTAGTCTTGCCCTCCAGGGAAATCTGCTGGAGGCTGGAGCTTGCTGGAGGGTGGAGCTTGCTGGAGGGTGGGTAGCTTGGCTGTTTTTCCCTAGAATATGCACTCCCTTCACACCTAACTTAGCGACAAGGACTATCACTAAGATGCTAAAATTCAGCTCTCAGTAATACATGCAGTGACCACACAACCCCCCAAACTCTTGCCATGATGATCAGGAAATTTATTTATTTATTTTTAC
Organism: Rhinopithecus bieti; assembly: GCF_001698545.2. Lineage (NCBI taxonomy): Eukaryota > Metazoa > Chordata > Mammalia > Primates > Cercopithecidae > Rhinopithecus > Rhinopithecus bieti. Next base: position 2,399,443 of record NW_016803982.1, read on the forward strand.
ATATTTATGCAATATATATATATATATATGTGTGTGTGTGTGTGTGCATACACATATTGCTGTACATGTTCTTTGTCAATAAAATCTAAGGTGAAACCATTTATTTTATTTTATTTTTTTTTTTGAGATGGAGTTTTTTGTTCTTGTCACCCAGGCTGGAGAGCAATGGCGCAATCTCAGCTCACTGCAACCACCGCCTCCTGAGTTCAAACAATTCTCCTGCCTCAGTCTCCCAAGTAGCTGGGATTACAGGTGCCCACCACCACACCCAACTAATGTTTTATATTTTTAGTAAAGACGGGGTTTCACCATGTTGGTCAGGCTGGTCTTGATCTCCTGACCTCAGGTGATCTACACCCCTCGGCCTCCCAAACTGCTGGGATTACAGACATGAGCCACCGCGTCCGGCCAGATGAAACAACTTAAATATATGTATATCAACAATACCACTATATTATACACAATATTGTATATATTACATATAATGTATATAATGTATGTGCCATATAATGTATGTCATGCAATATATATACAATATTATATAGAGAGAAGTATTGGTGATATACATATTCCTAAATTGTCAAATCTTATATTTTATTGGCAAAAAACATGTACAACAATAAACATGCACGTGTAGTTTCCTGGTGAAAACTAGATGTTAAATATAAGTAAAATTCCATATGGCTTTTAAATTTCAGTTTGAGTTATATTTTCAAAGTGTATTGAGCCATAATAAAGGAATTTCCTGTACAAGAGAACATGATATTCCTTTGTACATTATATGCAAGATATGGGCTCACGCTGTGAGTCATCACAACACAGGACTCAATTCTCAATACGTGTGAAAATGATACTTGCAAATGGTAAGACAAAATTAGAATTCATTCTTTTAAAAAATCTTCAAGCATGCTATCAAGAAAAGAAGTATAACTGAAATGATGCTTAAAATGCCATAAAATAAATAAAATTCTACTCAATACTGAATTTCTTGCAAAGCAAGATTAATGTCCTGAAGACATTGGATAGTTGTATATGACAAATCACTGGGCCTCAGTGTTTTTTTTTTTAAGTTATTAAAGATAAAAGCAGGACATAGTGATATGTACTGTCTGTCTTTTCAGGAATCCACAATGTTGTACATTCTCTCCTTTAGTTTTATCACCATTCTTAACATCACTTTCTTATTTGCAATATGTGTTAAAATATTGTCCTATTAGGGTTGACTTCATTAAATGTCAGGAAGAAGGATGTAAAAATGATTAATTAAACTCATTATAAAATGTTTTCAAAGTATCATAGATTTTCCAAGTAATTAATTCAAAACACTTTACTGCAATGCTAAATAGCATAGACACGGCAGCCTTTTGCTAATCAATGAATAGCTTTTCTTAATCTGAGTTTATTGAGAGCATTTTTTCCCAATTCAGATATGTATATTCAGGTCCCTGGAGCGAGATCAGTCTTGAAACAATTTGACCCTTTCTCAGGAGTGGGCACCCCACTCTGATTTCAACTCTGAGAGTACACTGGCCACGTTCCCTTAAAAAGGAGATTCCTACCCCAAAGGGAAGTTGTAGTAACATTTGCTGATAATACCCATATTGTTGATATCAGTCAGGATTATTTGTTGCATCAAATTTTTGTTGCAGAATGATCTCTGTCTCATTTACGTATGAACAGCATTTCTGAAAGAATATCGAGCATCTCACAAAACTGCCAGAAGGCTGCAGAATTACTGTCACACTTTTGGTTGTCTAAGACCATTGTCATACTCTTCTTCACTGGTGACATTTGTAGAGGCTTATCATGTATCATATTGTTCTAAAAGGTTTACAACAACTAATTAAAGTAATTCTCACAACAATCCTATGCGGCAATATAGTAGGCTGAATAAAGGCCACACAAAATATTCCACCCAAGAATATTACTCCTAATCCCCGGAACCTGTAAATGTCACCTTATAAGGAAAAAATGTCTTTGCAGATGTGATTAAGGACTTTGGCTGGGGAAGGTTATCAAGGGTCAAACTAAATCCAATCACAAATGTCTACATGAGAGAGAGGGAGATTTGACATACACAGAGATTCGAGGGATGTGGGACGCAGACCAAGGCATGCCACCAGAAGCTGGAGGGACAATGGAGGACTCTCCCCTGGGGCCTCTGGAGGGGGCATGGTCCTGCCAACACTGTGATTTCAGATTTCAGGTCTCCACAACTGTGAGAGAATCGCTTCCTATTGCTTTTCTAAGCCACTAAATTATGGTAATTTATCACAGCAGCCCCAAGAAACTAATACAGGTAGATACTATTTCTATTCTAATTTTGCACTGGGGAAACTAAAGCATGGAAAGATGATGGACCTTTCCAAGGTAAGTGGCAGAGCCAGGATTTGCACTCAGGCAGCTTAGTTGCAGAGCAAACCCAAATGCAGAATAAGAATCCATTCCACTGAAGACAAATCACTGCCATCTCCACAATGTAGGCAACCATCCACAAAGACACTGGTCCCCCACCCCACTTCCCAGTCCCCAGGATACATCAGAGGCTCTGAGCTGGACACTGCTATTAGCAAAGTGGACAGCTGGCAACGGAGGTAGCCAAGTCACGACTCACCTTTTCCATCAAGGGCATTTCATCATGAGCGTTTTGACCAAGCACCAGAGCTGCTGTGGAAAGAGGCTGCCTGCTAGACACAAAGCAGGTCCTTCAGCCTCCCAGCTCTTGGTTGTATTGGTTTCCTGGGGGCTGCCAGATCAAAGTACCACATACTCGGTAGCTTAAACAACAGAAATCTATTGTTTCACAGTTCTGAAGGCTGGAAGTCTGAGATTGAGGTATCAGTGGGGCTGGTTCTTTCTGAGGGCTGGGAGGCAGAATCTTGTCCCATGCCTCTCCCCTCGTTTCTGGTAGTTTGTCAGCAATCTTTTGGCACTCCTTGGCATAGAAGCATCACCCCAATCTCTGCCTTCATCTTCACGTGGCTGTCCCTGTGTGCACGTTTGCCTCCAAATCCCCAGTTACATGGGATCAGGGCCCATCCTGATGACCTCACACAAATTTTTGATTTTATAGAGAAAGATGGGCATTGCCGACCATCGAAATTCAACCTGTGGGAGATTCCTTAAACATAAAAGAGGATTCCATTTCCAGACGGCTGAAAGAAGGATGAATGTACATTACACTGTCCCAGTTAACAGATCCATCTGAGCTTTCAAAGCGAAACACCACCTTGAATTTTTATAGTGATGTTCACTTTCCAAAATACTTTCTCATCAGTACTTTTGGCTTATGCTAGATGGGAGGGCTGACCATCTGACCTTGAAATGTAAGAACTGAACCCACCACCCTCGGTAAATGTCCAAACTTAAGACCAGGAGGCAGGACCCTGGTATGGTGGGAATCAGAGTCATTTACTCATGCCCTCATTTATTAATATCTTCATTCATCTGATTCATTAAGTCCCTCCCCTATACCAAGCTGATTTTAGGTCTTACTCCCAACACCAACACCGTGGAGCATTGAAAGAATGACCTCATCTCTTGGTAGCTCAGTTGCTTCCTCAATAGAATGATAAAATCTAGATCATGAAGTTCTCTTATAGCCCCAGACTCTAGAAAAAGACATTTCTGAAAATGCTGGATGTTCCCGCATCTTTTATAGGGAACATCAACCAGTCTAAGTAGGGTATATAAAAATATAAAGGATCTCTTTTCCAATTAGAAGGTGATATGGTTTGGCTGTGTCCCCACCCAGATCTCATCTTGAACTGTAGCTCCCATAATCCTCACGTGTCATGGGAGGGACCCAGGGGGAGAGAATTGAATCATGCTGTTCCCATGGTAGTGAATGAGTCTCATGAGATCTGATGGTTTTATAAACGGCAGTTCCACTGCACATGCTGTCTTGCCTGCCACCATGCAAGACGTGCCTTTGCTCCTCCTTCACCTTCTGCCATGATTGTGAGGCCTCCCCAGCCATGTTGAACTGTGAGTCCATTAAACTTCTTTTTCTGTATAAATTACCCAGTCTTGGGTATTTCTTCATAGCAGTATGAAAATGGACTAATACAGAAGGTATGCCTTCTTTGAGGCCACTGGTGTTGACTGCATACAGCCCAACACTCCATTTCTTCAGGGTGACTACCTTTCTGTAGTTGGAATATGACAAGTCGAGGACAGTAGGCTGAAGTTCAGTACAGAAGCGGGTCTTCCTGAGCTCATTACCAAGGAAGAGAGCCAGGTTCTGAGGCTGCTGAGATGGGAAGTGGCTCTAAGCATCAGAGGAAACTGTACGCATAAGATTGATTGTAGATGAATGTTAGAATTAAGCCATTGGCACGAGAACTACTGCTCTGGAGACTTCAAGTCCAAGGAGGACCTAGAGATGGCATCTCAGGAAGGGATGCAGCAGAGCCAAGGATGTGGAAGCACATGCATGGTGCCCTTGACGTGCTAGTGACTCCAAACAGAAGTACTGGAGCTTGAAAGCCCTCCCAGGGTGCGGATGACATGTGGCCAAAATATATCGAGTTTCAGTTTGTGCATGAGAATGTTCTGGTAGAGGGCTTTAGCCCAACACACACAGAAGAGCTTCCAGAGAAGAGGCTACGTGTGGAATGCCTGATAAGGCATCAGGAACATGACCCCCTGGGAACTATGGCTTATATATTCTTGGAAGCACTGACATTGACGGTGATAGTGACCTCATGGGCTTTAGGACTCAACGTGGGACTCAAGAGGCATGAGACAAGGTCAAAAAATACAGCACACTGTGCAAGGGTCTAGATAGATCTGTGGGCTTTGATAGAATGTTGGTGGTCAAGCCATCCTGGCTAACACGGTGAAATCCCATTTCTACTAAAAATACACAAAAAAAAAAAAAAAAAATTAGCTGGGTGTGGTGGTGGGCATCTGTAGTCCCAGCTACTCAGGAGGCTGAGGCAGGAGATTGGTATAAACCCAGGAGGCAGAGCTTTCAGTGAGCCGAGATCACACCACTGCACTCCATCCTGGAAGACAGAGCAAGATTCTGTCTCAAAACAATTAAAAAAATAAAAAAAATAAAAAATAAATAAAAATAAAAAAAATGTTGGTGGTCAAGGAGCTAGAAATAATGAGCCTGACACATGACCATGACTGGTTCCTTTTAAGGATAAGTAGACAAGAATAAGATTCAAATGCAGATCTGACATTGAAGATCAGTCCATGAGGTATGGAGAAATGGGATGCAAAATTTGCCAGGTGCAGTGGCTCACGCCTGTAATCCCAACACTTTGGGAGGCTGAGGTGGGTGGATCACCTAAGGTCAGGAGTTCAAGACCAGCCTGGCCAACATAGTGAAACCCTGTCTCTACTAAAAATACAAAAATTTGTTGGGCATGGTGGCAGACACCTGTAATCCCAGGCTACTTGGGAGGCTGAGGCAGGAGAATCGCTTTAACCCAGGAGGCAGAGATTGCAGTGAGCCACAGGTCACTGCACTCCAGCCTGGGCGACAGATTGAGACTCTGTCTCAGAAAAGAAGGAAAGAAAGAAAGAAAAGAAAAGAAAGAAAGAAAGAGAGAGGGAAGGGAAGGGAAGGGAAGGGAAGGGAAGGGAAGGGAGAAAGAGAGAGAAAAAAGAAAAGAAAAAGAAAAAGAAATGGGATGCAAAACTCTAAAGCAGTGCAGAGACAGTAGGCAGTTGGAGAGGCCCACATGGCAAACAACTGGTGGAGGCCCAGTCAGGTGGCATTCAGATGCCAGGATGTCTAACCACTGAGGGGGGCTGAATTCTATACAAAAGCATTCCCTCATTTAAGAAAAGGGGTAGAAGAAACAGTTATGAGAGATCTGAAGTAGAAAGCAGGCATCAGTCACACTGAAGCAAGGCTAGATCTTGGTCTTGCTTGGCCCCAGCCATGTTGATTGACTCAGAGGTAAGTAAACACCTGACCTAAGGTCAGCCAGTCCACATATTGGGCAAGGACCAATATCACAGTCTAAAGTGAAATAATGAGCTGAGACCCTTGAATTCTCCCTCAGTGTATCTTAGGAAACACGGAGAACTGGGGCCAGTTCAGAGGCAGCTAAAGTTATGGGAACAAGAGATGGGCCAGGGCAACCACAAAGGGGAACATTCAAGCTGGAATTAAGAGAAACAAGAGTTATGTCTAAGCAGCGAAAAGCCACATGGTGAAAAGAAAGAAAGGGACAGACAATGGAGCAGAAATGCCTGGAGAAAGAGAAGCTGTGTGGTCTGTGAGAGTCATAGCATAGCTGGTCCTACAGCTTCAAATATGTCCTTGTAATAAACATCCTTTTTCATGAGGTAACTCAAGGGAGTCTGTTTCTTACAACCCAAATCCCCAGTTAAAACTGTAGAACCTAGGCCAAGCATGGTGGCTCACACTTGTAACCATAGCACTTTGGGAGGCTGAAAAGCACAGATGGCTCAAGCCCAGGAGTTTGAGACCAGCCTGGGCAACATGGTAAAACCTCGTCTCTACAAAAAATACAAAAATTAGCAGGGCGTGGTGATCTGTGCCTGTGGTGGGTGGTAGGAAAGATTAACTGAGCCCAGGAGATTGAGGCTGCAGTGAGCTGAGATTGCACCACTGCACTTCAGCCTGAGAGACAGAATGAGACCTTGTGTCAAAAAAAAAAGAAAAGAAAGAAAAGAAAAGAAAACTGTAGAACCTAGTGCTAAGGACCTTCTGACCAAGAACTCCTCCTACATTTTTATGATGTGCAAGATGTGTCTGAGGCCAGGGTGGGGTAACATCCAGTGAAGGCTGAGTGGCCCTAACTTCAAGGTCAAAGGGCTTAAGAAATTGCAAGTCAAGGAGGTATAGTTGATCCACATTATTTGCAGATTCTGTATTTGCAAATTTGCCTGCTCACTAAAATGTATTTGGAACTGCAGGGTCAATACCTGTGGCTCTTACCTTGGTCATTTGCAGATGTGCACAGAAAATCTGAGTCACCCAATGTGCACGTTCCCAACAAGTCAAACAAGTTCAACTCTTTGCCTTCTCATTTCAGTTCTCATACTGCAAATGTGTCCTTTTCACAGTCTATCCAGTGCCACCTTTTTCTTACTTTTGTGCTTTTTCTTGGTGATTTCACTGTTTAAAATGGTCCCCAAACGTAGTGCTGAAGTGCTAGCTAGTGTTCCTAATCACAGGAGGGCCATGATCTGTCTTATGGAGAAAAGATGCATGTCAGATAAGCTTCATTCAAGCATGAGTTACAGTCCTGTTGGCCGCGAGTTCAATGTTAATGAATCAAAAATGTCTATTAAAAAGGTGTCTTTAAACAGAAACACACATAAGGCCAAGTTATGGATTGATCAGTTGATGAAACTATTATGACCAGAGGCTTGTAGGAACCTAACCTTGTATTTCCCCTAGGAGCAATGGCTTAGTATTTGCTAATTCACTGTTTTTGGTGACTTCAGCAAACAGAACTACCTTGAACACCAAAAACTGACTGTATATTACTTTAATATCTTGTTGGGGAATGACCCCATCAATCATACTCACTGCTATATCTTCAGTGTCAAACATAGCACCTGGTACAGAGTAAGTATGCAATAAATATTTGTTGAACAAGGAATAAACAAAGGAATTCACTCACTAAGAATCAAAACAACCAGCAGCCTGGGTCAGAAATTTTCTTTGCTCTTGAGAATCAGTGGCAACGAGAGTCTTTCTAAAAAGGATGAGCATCACCTGCATAAGAGTGATAACCCTGAGGGTTTTTAATTATGTCCTACCAATTGTTACTGCTGCAAAAATCCCCAATCTGTACTCAGTGCTTTCATTTCTAGAACTGTTGAACGAGGCTTTACGGGCATCACATACGCCTCAGACATAGCTTGTTGGTATTGACTGTTGCCTCTAGAGGGGGAAACAGACATGATGAATCTCATCTGCTTCTCTGGGGTCAGCAGTAACACAGGATTTGAAGCCCCTGGTGTATGTGTCATGATCCTTAGCCAGGATTCATTTCTTCAAAGTGAAGCCATTTTCTAAAGAGAATTATTTCGCATTTTGGTAATTGGAGGTGTCACTACAACCAGAATTGCAATTTTAGTGCTTCCGTGTTGGGGCAATTTGGGACTTAAATTTTACTTCATTATGTTTCATTATAAATATTTCCACTGTCAAAACAGAGTTCAGTTGGCAGTCTTTGCCCAGAAGCATCTCAGAACTAATTTAGCATGAGGAATTTAAAGCTGTCTTCCTCCAGCCTTGTTTTCTAGGTTGTCCTGGAAGCAACAAGAACAGGAGGATGGAAGCACACAGCATCCACAGCTCCCAGCAAGCACTTTAATCTTCTCCCCAGCACAATTATCTTACTAGGCATTGAAAAGTCTATTACCCCAATTTATGGCAGCTCTGGAATCATAAGAAAGCACAAATTGTTCCCATTTTGATTGGAAAAGATAAATTGTAATCACTTCGGAAGGAAGTTTAACACTGGAAGCTCTTGTCAACCAGCACGATTTCAGTTGGAGAATAAAGAGCTGGTCACAGAAGACAGCAGAGGAAGAAACAGTTTCTAAGGTATCACGGTTCTGATCACAAGTGAGGCTGTACGTGCTCACTTGCACAGGCTGGAAGGAACATCGCCAAATGTGAATTTAGCAAGATTAATAAATGACTCATATATTGTATGCCATGTTTATATTAGCGATAATGAAACAGATTGCAAACACCAAGTAAAGTGATTAACACAATATTTGCCATGCCCAGAGAAGCCAGAAATAATAGTAGAGTTCTCTCTTTGATTTTAAGCTTGGGTGTTAAGAGTACAGGCTAAAATATTAAGCACACATTTGCCCCATTCCAGGGCATATGGCTTAGGGAAGGGAGTAGCAAAACTAGAGAAGTGTTAAGTGCTTCAGTCTTATAGGAAGACAATTTGTAACAAAAAAATTTTTAGAAACAGCCTGTTGCCCAGGCTGCAGTACAGTGGTGCAATCATAGCTCACTGCAGCCTTGGCCTCCTGGGCTCAAGTGATCCTCCCTCCTCAGTCTCCAGAGTAGCTGGGACTACAAACACATACCACCAAACCTGGCAAATTTTTAAAAACATGTTTTGTAGAGACAGGGTCTCACTATGTTGCATAGGCTGGTCTTAAGCTCATGACTTCACGCAATTCTCCTGCCTCAATCTCCAGATTAAGCACTGGAGTTACAGGTGTGACCACAGCACCAGCCGGAAAACAAATTTTAGAGTAAGCAATGGAAGCTGCAGAGAACATTAAAGAGAACACAGAACTAAGAGTACAAGGACCTAGGCTTGAGTATCTACCTGTCTATCCAAAATGGCTACACCACTTGAAACAACCCATTTGGATTTTCTGGGTCTTAATTTTGTCATCAGTAAAGTGAAGATAATTGAAAAAACTTTTCTCTCCACAAAACAAAGTTAGAAAAAAATACTGTAAAACCATGTGCAAGGTTCTCAGAAGTCTGCATATTAGCTTCGTATGACATTTAAGGATTGGAAGAAAGTTATCTAATGTAAATTTAATTTTTTATAAATGCATTGTTCATAGAGACTGTTCACTCAGATTCTTGTCCTGTACACAGTCGAGGCAGTTGTGCAGGCAGAATACATAGTGAAAATAACTAGATTCAAAGTCAGGACACCTGAATTACTTTCTGAGCTCTGCCACTGACTAGCTGTGAAGTCTGAGCACATCACAGCCACTTCAGATATGAATTTAGTCATCTAGAAAATGAAAGAACTGGACTAGGTGGTTTCTGATGCCCTTTCCAATTCTAAGATTTTATAGACGATTTTTTTTCCATTTGTTGTTCTTAGTTACAGATACTTCCGATCCTTTCTCATGTTCAGGGATCTTGTTTATTTCAACTCCACTGGAAGCAGCAGGGCAGAGAGGACTACTGAAAGCAAAAGAATGAATTTCTTTTCTTCTTCATTTCCGAAGTCCTATTATAATTCATGGGACGTGAAAAAGGGGATAATTAAATTCAGGATTTCTGATATCTTGATAGGAAGAGTATTTGGAAGGAAAGTTGACTTTGCCATGTGTCGCAAACTCCTTAAAGTGATCATATTTGAGCTGAGTGATTGTATAAACCTGTGTTCAATAAAAGCATATTGATTGGGCAAAGTAGTCTTCCAGGGCTGAAAGAAAGGATACAGTGAGTATCAGGCGGGGTAAGAGCACTCCTCAGACTTCAATAATGTATTGTTAACTGGAGTAATCTTCTGAGAAAGTGCAAGACCTCAAATTAACAGCACTGAATTGAGTCTAATAACTACATTTCACAACATCATATCTACTCCTCAATCAATACTTAATTTTCTCATACAGCCCTCGGCCTCCTGCAAGCTTTTATATTGTGTTTTGCAGAGAATAGCATTGATCTCAAGGAACGCCGGTCACCTACAACCCTAATACCCCCAAAAGCCAAATGCGTCTTGAAATATTCCTGAAACAAATACAGTCTAAAATGCACACCCAGGATAAAAATTGTTCTACCCCATTCATTTCCATATTGTGTCAGATCTGTCTGATCTTCATCTTACTGGAAGCCTAAAGTGACTCAGGTTTGGAAATCGGCCTGCACTTTTAGAAGTAACTTTAAGAGACTTGGCTTGGAGTCAAATCAGCAAATTCCTACTCTGAGGTCGCTTTTTGCTGCCTAAATTTCATATTCTACAATCCTGGAGTTTTGATCACAGAAGTTCCGCAAGTCTTGAGGGAAAACGACTGTTTCCATATCAATTAACAAAGGTTACTCTGGAGTGTGACAGGAGGGTTAACTCTGAATCTTTGGGGACTTCCTTAACATTTTGCTCCAGCATCTCATTGTTGTACATTACATAGTACAGGTATTATTCAAGATAGGAAGAGGATTTTCCAAAATAAATAATCTTTTTTTCTACGTATTCAATTCATAAATCAGGTGCTGAGTTGACATTCCTTCCAAAGATAAATAATGTGAAGGGGGCAGCTATCTCTTCACATTTCCCAAAATGTTCTTTGGCTATAATCAAGTGTTGCTCTTCCCAGGGTCTGGTTAAATACCGCTTTAACATTTCTATTTATATTAGGTTTCCGTTGTCAATATCACAAATTACAACAAACTTGTCCACATCCAGCAGGAAAATGGGTGCATCATTGTCCCGGCCTTTCCAGAATAATTCTTGAAATTCATTATGATTAAATTGGCTCAGGTTGCACGATCCCCCCTGAACCCCTCTCTGAGAGCAGGGTAGATGGTTTAACCTGAGCCTCATGTTCCAATCCTGGATGCAGACAGAAAGCACAGCTCTTTCACCAAGATAAGTGTGAATGGATCTTGGGGAGCAAAAACATTGTGCAATTTCTGGATATCACTGTATTTAAAACTTTTCACCAGCTTCATTATAAACTTATGAGTGTACTATATTCTTAACTATTACCTCATTGTTGGACATTTTAGATTGTTTCTTGTGGCTTATTATTAAAAAGTAGTCACCCAAACAATAACTTTGCCCTGGAATATTCTTTTTATTTGAGATCATTTTCCTAAAATATATTTGCAGCAACAGAACTACTGAGTTAAATAGAATAAACACTTTCAAGTCTCTTAACACATATTGCCAAATTTCTTTCCAGCAAGCATTTTTCACTTTTTTTTTTTGCTACCATTCTGTGAGAATTTCCACATCAGTGCACTCTTTCCCAACATGAAGCATATTCGTCTTCCTTCATCTCTGCCAATTTGAGAGGTTCAAAGAAGACCCAGAGGGAGCTTGATAAAATCAACGGATCTGATCATATGACTTTGCTGTATACAGGATTTCAATGACATCCCACTGCCTTGAGGACCAAAGTCCAAACTCCCTGGGATGATGCACAAGGCTTTCTAGGATGTCAACCCCGATGGTCTCCCCACCTTTGTCTCTGCTGCTTTCCAATCCAGCCCTGGAAAACTAAACAACTTAGAATTCCTCAGACTCTGTATCTACATTCATATTTCCACGTGTTTGCATACACTCTTCCTTTCTCTCCTTATCATTCTATTTCCAATCCAAGGATTCCCTCAACCTGTACATAACATCTAATTCAGGTCTCGATCACACAGTATTGCATTAACCCTTTGCATGATGACCCTTCCCCACATAAAAATAGTTTCTGTGGTGGGGCCAAAATATATATTTTATGCAAACACTAGGCCCTGGCACAGTGTCTGGCACCAAAAAAAAAAAAAAAAAAAGACATACAGTAAATAATAGTCGAATGAATCAAAAGTGGTGATGGAAAGAGAATGGATATTGATAAAAAAGAGTGAAAAGAAAATTGATAAGGTACAAAGAAAATCTGCATTTGTCCTCTGTGATCTTGAAACAATATTGAAGTGCTCTGAGCTTCCTTCTTCACAATATTATTTTAAAGATCATATTGAGTCTATCAAAGTGCTATATGACTCTCAGATGGTATAATAAATAATACATTTTAAAATATTCTTTAGGGTTTTGAGAAGCCCTGGCTCTGCAATGCTTCAGGAATGTCCCAGTGTTTTATCACCTTCACAAACCTCACACAATCATATGGGGGAGGAAAAAGTGGCAGGTGGGAAAATAAAGAGTATTTAGGAGAAATTACAAGCAGACAGCACTCTGGGGGCTCTAGGGTGAACTCCAGCTTTTCTATATAGAAAGCAAATCTAGAGTTGCAGTAAACAGTGCTGCTGAAAGCCATTAACTCGACGTGTTGTTGGGGTTGAAATGACTAAAAAAGACATTTTACACTCGCTGGATCAGGGTTGCATAGAAAATGGAACCCTGGAAAATGGAGTGTAATCAACAATGCAGCCAATGTAGAAAGGCTGTGTACCATCTCACAAAAAATAAACCCAGAAAAGAAGCCAAGAACGGCATCTAAGTGATCATAGGAATGGACCAACATCTAAGGCCAAAAAAGATTCATTTTGAAAGATAAATTGGCTGAAAGACTCCAAAACACGCCTCTACCTATCCGCAGGCTCCAGCCCTAATTGAGGCAACAGAGCATTATGCAGAAGAATGAATATTCAGAAGAATGAATATTCAGAAGAATGAATATGCAGATTATGCATCTCAGAGCTGATTGATGGCTTTTTGGCCCTTCAGCTGGCAAACGCTGACCCTGGCACCCAAGAGAGGCCATTTTCACGGCTTCTGGAAAGAGAGGCTGGGTAAGACAGCTGCTGTCACTTCCCATAAGCCACTCAAGAAGAGTGGCCACACACACCTCAATGGGTTCTGTCGGGCAGAGGCAGGACCTGGAGCTTGTGGACATTACCAGGATGTACAGAGGATTAATTAGACCATGTCTCTAAAATACTTTGAAATCCTTGGAGGGAGGTATTTTAATTACAGTATTGGCTGGGAGCAAGTGGAAAAACAGATAGGGAAATAATACCAGTTTTGTCTGGGTAGGAAAGCAGAGTCACCATTTGGATAATTTTCTTGCCTCAAGTAATGTATCTCTGTTCTTCCTCCTCCCTATTCTAGAACCTCAGTATTGCTTGGATGAGACACAGTAACGTTATGTCTCCATTTGCTCATGGAGGGTGCTGTAGCTGTTCTTTTTTTTTTTTTTTTTTTTGAGACAGAGTCTAGCTCTATTGCTCAGGCTGGAGGGCAGTGGTATGATCTTGGCTCACTACAACCTCTGCCTCCCAGGTTCAAGCTACTATCGTGCCACAGTCTTTCAAGTAGCTGAGATTACAGGCATGAGCCACAACACTCAGCTAATTTGTGTATGTTTAGTAGAGATGGGGTTTCACCTTGTTGGCCAGGCTGGTCTCGAACTCCTGGCTCATTTGATCCGCCAGCCTTGGCCTCCCAAAGTGCTGGGATAGTTGTTCTTTTTGTTGATATTATTATTCAGATGTGTTCAAGTCAATTCATTTTTTAAAACTGCCTTTTAAGAAGCAAAGATGTCTCTTTTCTCTGCCTATTTAAACTTTATATTAGTTGTATAGAAAGAGCATATTCACCTTAATTCAGTTACAAGATTTGGTTTTAGATGTAATTTGTTTGCTGTTAAATTTATTCCGTATTGAGGAGTAAATACTGACTAGTAACTGCTTGTCAGAGGCACAAGATGCTGTCTAAGTTTCTAGGAAATTAAGTTGTACTTCAAAATTCAAATGAGAAAGCTAGGCAGGGCTTTTTAGTTGTGACAACATAAGCAGGTCCAACTCTAAGTTTAAGGAATTCGTATTGAGACATCCTCCAGAAGAGACTGAAGTAATCCGAATTTTGGCTCACACAGCATTGTGCTGCATTTAGTCATTTGTATTTAGGAAATAGGAGGTTTGACTTTGTTTCCATTATCATTTCAGGATTAATCATTTAGGATTAATCAGTTCAATTAATGATATTAATTAGGAGGAAGGAATTAGACTTTCTATCTTCTAGACTTAGGTTCTAATTTTAATAAGTTAAAAAATAATTTGGAGTGATGGGTCCTACCTTGGCATTATGGGCCTTAGAATGCAGAAAGCTGCATCGAGTTTCTCCAGGTTGATGTGCTAAAAAGCGAGGGTGAAAAATGACAGGTGCACACTGGACTTGCAGGTTTGCACAGTGCTTGGCACAGACAGGCTGATATGCCTCTCATTCCTTGCAACTTGCCGTTAAGGCAGGAAAATGAATGTGGGTTGAAAGTGGATGAATGGAAGCTTGGAAAGGGAATAAGAGAAGCCCAGGGCATAGTCACTTCCTGTAGCTCTCCGATTCAAAATCATCCCAGGTGTAAGCCCACAGTTCAGGTTATGGCTGAGATGAACTACCAGGGGATTAAACTGCAGCCAGCTGCCTTCAGGCATCAGAGGTCTTCCCCTGGGGTGTCCAGAGGCCCTGTCTACACGTTGGTAGCCACATACCAAACCATGGGTGTCTGTTTTGGAATCATATATCCCCGGAGGCATACCTAAATGCAGGTGAGGGTGTCCAGCCAACATTTGCAAGGTCTGCTCAAGGGACTATTTTCCTGGCACTCTGCAATGCAACACAGGAAAATTTTTATCCTTAATTATAGAAGAAGCCACTTGAATGAGAGAATTTGGACCATTTGACAGATCAATAAAGAAAAATGAAATCTCCACAGGTCAGGGATTTGGATGCTTTTGCCTTAATTGCTTGAGGATCAATCTTCCTACGAAGATTCCCAGAGCCGTTGTCAGGCGCTCGCTGTGGCCCCTCCCACCTGGCCCTCTGGGTCAAGGGCATACAACACTGGATTGGATGATTTCCAACTATGGATCATCTTTTTTGTTTGCATTATGATTTCATCTTTGATCCATTGGGCTATTCAGACATGCAGTTTAATTTCTAAAATATGGGGAGTTTTCAGTTTAATCTTCTTGCTATTGATTTCTAACCTAATTGCATTGTGGCAAGAGAATGTGGTCTGAATATTACCAGTTCTTCGAAAGTAATTGATAGTTGCCTATGGCCTACTATGTGGTCAATCTCAGTAAATGTTCCATGTGTGCCTGTGAAGAATGCACACTGGGGCAGAATTCTACATATGTTCAATAAAGCAAGCACGGTAATTGTGTATTGTAAATTTTCTTTTCCATTTTTCAGTCTGTTTGACATATCAATAACTGAGAGATGTGTTGGAATCTCCCACACTGGGGGTGGGTTTGTCATAGTTCTTCTATTTGGATCTGTCAATTTTTGCTTTATATATTTTGAAGATATTTTATTAGGTGCATTCACTTTTGAAATATTAAATCTTTCCAATAAATTGAATCTCTATTATTAAAAAGTGACCCTCTCATTCCTCAATAATGCTTCTTGCCTTAATGTCTACTTCATTTGATAGTAATATGACTGTCACAACTTTCTTTTATTTGTATTTGACAGGTATATATTTTCCATCCTCTTTCAACCTTTCTGTTCTTATAAGAAATATTTCTTAGAAATGTCACTGCACTAGATCTCTTTGTGTTTTTCCCCAAAACCTGTTTTTCTGACAATCTCTTTTAAGTTGTAAATTCAGCTTATTTACTATTTTTTAGATAAATAACATACCAAAATTTGTTTCTATTATCTTATTCCTAAATTTTTATTTGTCTCTCCTTTTCTATGCCTCTTTTATTTCCCTTTCTTAAATTTTAATGGCTCTTTCTTCTTTTTTCTTTGTCTTTTGGGATTGACTGAAAATTTTTATTTGTTTTATCGTATTTTCCATTTATTCCCTTTACTGGCTTGGAAATTAAAGCACCCTAAATCTGATATTTATTGCCTTGAAATTGTGCTATGCATCTTTAACTCAAAGTTTAGTAATAGATTATATCTTAACCTCTTTTCCAAGGAGACAAGGACTTCAGAGAACATTTATATAACCACTATTCTTTCCCTGATACAACTGACAAACGCACTTGACAAGTGCTTCCATTCTGGAAATTTTAATGACAAAAATGAATCCTTATTCTCTAATCTACGAACTCTTTGCTTCATTGTATGTATTTGCTATTTTATTGGCTCTGCATTCCTTTTTGCCTCTGAGACTTTCCTTATGTGATCTTTTTTTTTTTTTAATTTCTGAAATACACCCTTCAGAGGGTTGTCTTATGCTGATTTGGAAGTGGTAAATCCTACACACATTTATCTAAAATAAAGGTCTCTATTTCTCTCTCACTTTTAAAAGATAATTTTTCTAGCTAAAGAATTCTAAGATAACATTTCTTTTCTCTCATGAATATATTATTCCACTATCTTCTGTCTTCCATGTGACTATTGAGAAGTCCACTCACTAATTGACATCCTTCATAGGTGACCATTTTCTCTGACAATGTAAAAGTCTTCTCTTTGGCTTCAGTATTGTAAAGTTTCACCATGTTGTCTCTTGGTTTGGGATCAATATATTCCTCTCTTTCAATAGTC
Source organism: Rhinopithecus bieti (assembly GCF_001698545.2). Taxonomy (NCBI): domain Eukaryota; kingdom Metazoa; phylum Chordata; class Mammalia; order Primates; family Cercopithecidae; genus Rhinopithecus; species Rhinopithecus bieti. The sequence goes on from NW_016803982.1 coordinate 2,416,335, forward strand.
TAGAATTTCCCAGCAGTGATCTCTTCAAATGTTGCCTGGCTTGATTCACCCTATTCTCTTTCTAGAAACTCTTAGATTTTTGGTATACCTTTTCATTCTGTGCTCCCTCCTAAATTTTATATTTTTCATCTCTCTTCTCTGCATGTACTCTAGATAGTTTCTTCAAATGTATCTTCTTGTAATTCTCTTTTTAGATGTGTTTAATTCATTGTCTCATTATCCCACTAAGGATTTTTTCCAACAATTAGAGTTTTTATTGTAAGAAGTTCTCTTTGTTCTTTTCTGAGTTTTTTTTTGGATCATCCTGTCTCCTGTTGCTGGCTCATGTCTGTGAGTTCATCCTCTATGAGCGGTAAGGGTTAACTTTCCAAGACAGACACCCTGAAGGTTGGCCTCTCAGAAAAGAACTTGGCCTCTTGAAAAGCTCCATGGAAACCAGCCATAGCTCAGTGCTTAAGGCAATCAATCCTAGTCAACCTCAAAGGTTGGCCTGCAGCCCTCTGGCCATGCCTGGGGATACGCTGCACTTCCTCATCCATGAACACTGAGTTGGCAGACCAGCGCTGAAGCCAAAGTTCGGCCATATCATATTGCTGTTGTATCTCTTCCCAACCAATGCAATCTAAAAGCCCCACAGCCCAAGGTTAGGGTCCTCCTGTGGACTCTGATGTCTGCCTCTGTACCACCCTAACTCAGTGCATTTTACCCAATAAATACTATCTCATCTCCATGAGTTGACGCCACATCTCAGTTTAGTACCAATTTCCAGATCAAGATGCTGCTGTTGGCATCTGCTCCCAAGACAACCCTTTCCTCCTGCTAGCTTACTGCTCAAGTCAGAGGTTAGTTTCAGTATTCTCCCTTCCATCACTGACATGCTTTGTGAGTAAGTTGCCCAAGAACTTTGGAGAATGCTAAGAAAATGCTAGGATCTAAAACGTTGGTCATAGGCAGTTTGTTCTCATCCCTGCCTGCAGGTTAGAATCACTTGAGGAGCTTTTAAATATCCCAGAGTCCAGGCAGCACCCAAGATCAAGTATATCAGAATCTGTGGGTGTGGAATCCAAGCATCAGTATATGGATGCAAAGATAAATAATTCATGATCTCTGTCCTGGATGAGCTCACAGACACACGAGGAAACAGATAAGCAGACTATCAAAACAATGTGACACAGGCCATACTAAAGAGCTGAAGTGGATCAGAATATACCACCCCAAGATATGCCACTTTGGCATATGTATTATTTTGAGCTGAAGGCAACTGAGAATCAACAGATACAGAAGGAAGACTTCTCAGAGATTTTCTTATCTGACTAAAAGCAGAAACTTCTGAGAAATGAAGACTGCCAAAATTCCTCTCTCCAGCAGTTTTATAGCCATGAAGAAGATGAAGTCACCAAGATGAGTCTGCAGAAATAAATCTTACTAAAATAACCCTTATCCTCCATGAGTTTCTGCACACACATTCACCTTCCCACAATTTACCACCGCCCCAGAGCCTAAACCTCCCTTTTCTTTGTCTAGTCACTTCTCCACAATGTATCACCCTTTGTTAAAACGGTATATAAGCTTCTAATCTAAGTACTTCTTTGGGTTTTCTCTTTCTTGTGAAGCTCCTGTGCACAAAACATATTAACATCAATAAAGAAACATAACTTTTCTCCTGTTAACCTGTCTTTTGTCAGTTAATTCACAGTCTCCAGTTACTGAGTCTGAGTAGAGGAAACACTTTTCTGCCCCCCACCCTCAGATATGTGTATACGTATTAAGAGCAGAGAGAGCACAGTTTTGGAGCAGGACAGGTGGTGTGGTGAATTCACCATCACATCTTTATTTCTATGAAGAGTCAGGGGGCAGGGCAGGAATTTCGGGGACAGATTCACAGAAAAGGGAGGGGATGCCTGTGCTGTGTTGAAGGTTCAACAGAAATTTGGGTTCGGTGCAGTGGCTCATGCCTGTAATCCCAAAACTTTGAGAGGCTAAGGTGGGAGGATCACGTGAGGCCAGAAGTTTGAGACCCACCTGGGCAACATAGCCAGACCCCGCCTTAACTACATATACATATATATATATATGATTAGCCAAGCATGATGGCATACACCTGTAGCTACACAGGAGGCTGAGGCATACTCCATATCTTGTCTCTAGAAACAAATTTTAAAATAAAAAATAAGAATTTGCCAGGTAGGAATAATTCCAGACAGAGGGAACAGCAGAGGCAAGGCACACAGGCACAAGAGAGTGGAATGCCTCCGGCATTTCAATACAGCTAGAGAACAGGCAGTGTCAAAAGCCTCTTAGAAAGACAGGAAAGGCCAGATCCAGGAGCTCAGACTTTTTTCAGAAGGCAATGGAGAGGTATTGATGGATCACAAACATTAATTACTTGGTTAGAAGTGTATTTTAGTAACAGGTAAGGAAACTACACCCCCGCTACTGTTCATGTTGCCGTCATAAAAGAGGCTGGACTATCATTTTCAGGTGTGGCTTTTGGATGTGCATGGAGACCCCAGGGCTAGGCCACACCCTTCTAGGTAAGGAATGTGGTTGCCCCTGAAGAAAATAGAGTACCACTATCAGCCCCCTTGGGAAGACTGGAGATTCTAGGACAGAAATGGAAATGTGATACCAAAGGGCAGGGAGATTTCTACAAATGCCTAGAGGAGCTCCCTGCATGAAGAAGACACATGGTCTCTGCCATGGTGCAGCAGAGAAGAAGCTGAGCAGGGAGCATAAACAGGTAGCAAGTACCACCCCCCAACCCCCGCCAAAGCATCTCTGAGCATCTCTGGTAGCAAGTACAAAACAGCTCCTTGTATTGTCATTCACTGTTTTTCTCATGGAAAGAAAAAGGTTTTTTTAAGTGCTTACATGCCAGATCTGGTGTCAGCTGTGAGATAGGAAATTAAAGAAAAGGGTCTATGTCCTGAAGTGGCCATGGGAAAATAGAGCTATAAACGCCGGCAGAAGTAGCAGCCATAAGTAATGGCATCCCCAAAGACAGGCTCGATCTCAAGGACAGGTACAGGGAACATGCGGTCCAGCTGACCCTCCCACCCCCAAAGCATCTTTTCCACCATCTTTTAGGTAGACTGGGATGTCACGTCATTAAGAGAGCCCAGGGGTCCTCAAATATAGTATGGGCCAGGGACTACAGGGGAGGAGACTGGAGGCAGGAAACTATGAAGAGGATCCGTGCCTAGTTAGGAAATGACAACGACCTAAGACAGTGAGGATGGAAAGGATGGGAGGAGAGACATTTAGGAGGTAGACTGGCCAGGGTATAATAAAATAGGCCAGATGCTAGGAGCAGGGGGAGAGTAATGATCTTGCAAATGAGAATAAAGGGAGTATGTGTGAGAAGCAGCAGGGAAACTTCCTGAGGAGTGTAGCAGAGAAAAAAATTAAGTTAACTGGGATGCAGCCTTTTCTAGTTCAGAGAGCCAAGCTTCAAAAGTAAGGGGGCAGAGACTTGGCAGGAAATAAAGGATTCCACTCCTCTAGACAATGAAGACAAAAACCATGCCCTGTCTTCTCATCTGACAGGTCCCAGCTTGCGGTTGAATGCGTGTTTAATGAATGAACAGAAGAAACGAAACCTTTAAACATATATACATATATTAGCAAACGAAAACATATCAGTCTGGCAGAGTGAGCCTGCTACATAGTAAGAGTTAGGATTCAAACCCAATTTAGTCTTGTTCCAAATCCTGTGTTCTTTCCACCATGACATCCAAGGCGCTAGGAGAACTTGGGGTGGTTTTTGGTTTTCCATTTGTTTTTTTTTTTCACTGAGAATGTGTCTCAGCTTTGTTCCAACAGCACAGCTCTCTTCATGAGGGCCACATGCCCCATGCCATGTGACGGACATGATATGTGTACAAGGAGATTGAACCACAGAGGTGCCAGGTATCACACAGCTAATCAGGATGTGAAGCTGAACTCACACCGCCGGTCCTGCTCCAAAACTGCGTTCTTTCCACCATGAAGGGCAGAGTCAAAGCCTGCCTTGGCTTCTCATTGGTCATTTTCTCAGCCTCAATTTCCTCATCTACTCAACAAGGACACCACAAGGCCTGACTCACAGGGTTGCTGTGCAAGCTGAGTGAGGGGTTGCATGCAGAAAGCGGGGTGCAGCCCCTGGCACAGAGCAGGTGTTCTCACTACTGTCTGTCTGCACGGTGGGCAGAGTGATGGCCCCCGAGGACCCCACATCCTAATTCCCAGAACCTGTGGATATGTTAGGTTGTATGGCAAAAGGAACTTGGCAGATGTGGTCCACATTGTGGACCTTGTGACGGATCTGGAGGAGCCCGGATTATTTGGGTAGGCCCAATGTAATCACAGGAGTTCTTCAAAGTAGAAGAAGGAGGCCAGGCACTGTGGCTCATGCCTGTAATCGTAGCATTTTGGGAGGCCGAGGCTGTCAGATCACTTGGGCCCAGGAGTTCAAGACCAGGCCAGCCAACATGGTGAGACCGCATCTACTAAAAATACAAACATTAGCCAGTGTGGTGGTGCATACATGTAGTCCCAGCTACTTGGGAGGCTAAGGCAGAAGAATTGCTTGAACCCGGGAGGCGGAGGCTGCAGTGTGCTGAGATCATGCCATTGCACTGAAACCTGGGCCACAGAGCATGACTGTCTCAAAAAAAATAAATAAATAAGAAAAGAAAAAAAAGGCCAAGTTACTCAGGAGGCTGAGGCAGGAGGATCCCTTGAGCTTAGGAGGTCGAGGCTGCAGTGAGTTAGGACTACACGACTGTACTCCAGGCTGGGCAACAGTGAGACCCTGTCTCAAAACAAAACAAAAAAAAAAAAAAAAAGTAGAAGAAGGAGGAAAAAGAAGAGAATTAGAGAGAAAGATATAAAAATGACAAAAGAAAAAAAAATGTCAGTGAGAGATGACGGACACCACGCTGCTGGCTTTGAAGATGGAAGAGTCAGCCATGAGCAGAGGAAGGCAGGAAGTCTCTGGACTCTGGAAAAGGAAAGACAACAGATTCCCCTAGAGCCTCCAGTAAGGAGGCTGCCGTCAGTAATTCTAAGCCATGTCTGACTACCAACCTGCAGAACTACAAGATAATAATTTGTGTTGTTTAAGCCACCATGTTTTTGGTAATTTTCCCAGCAGCCATAAGAAATGAACACAGTCTGGAGGAGCTAAGGATGCTATGCGGTTAGTTGCCCTGCATGCCAGAGTCATGCTTCTTCAGAAGTTTACTAGCGTAGACGATAAGCCATTTCAGAGCGGGACTATGGATGATATCTGCAAAGCTCTAGGAGCATCAGTTGATTGTGCCTGTGCAACTTCCTAGGAAATTCTGCCAATGCATCAGGCCACTAGGAAATGCCTCTAAGGGAAGAGCCTGTCCCCTCAAGACCACTCCTCTGTCACCCCACCATCCAAATACAGGAGACTGGGATTCCAGCAACTAACCTCGGGCTCTGTCAGCAACTCAGAGCACGTGGCATGTGAGAAGATGATGGGCCTACTAACATGTTACATACCTTGCACGTCCCTTGGGCTATGAGATGTGAGCAGGCTTCTTGCACCCTTTCTAGGAGTAAGCATGTAAGGGCCTGTGCCTCTGTCCCCCTGAGACAGGGGTCATTCAGGGTGGTTGCAGGAGAAAGAAAATTCCCAGCAGCAGTTTAACCTGATTAGCAAAAGGAAAACAGTTGAAATAGCTGTAGAAGCTTGGGGTTAAGACTTTGAACAACCAGGGTGTGGGCCAAGCTAAGACTAAGACCAACTAGACCCAACATGGCACTGGATTGGACCTAGGTTTCTCCTAGGAGTTTGTGATACACTCATTAATATACTAAATATATTAATACATTAAACACAGCCAGTGCTGTGACCATTCCGGGAAAACCCGTATTTGGTGTAAAAATGGGTGGCACCACAGTTCCGAGAAGTCTCCACCTTCTTCCAGGAATTGTCCTGAATATTCCTTTGTTTAAACAAACACACAAAGGCAGCAGCCCCAAACCCCCTCAAGCGTGGCTCTCTCGAGTACTCCTGCACTCTCCTTTCTTGAGTGTATACTTTTCACTTTGCAATAAATCTCCATACTTTCACTACTTTACAACTCATCCTTGAATTGCTTCTCAAGATGCTGTCAAGAGCCTGGATACCACCGGCTGGGGTTGAGGCCCCACTGGTGTTTGGGGACACCTCCCAGCCCCCTGGAATCCCTTTTTTCCCCACCTTGGAGGCCTCAGAAACACACGTGTTACTACAATTAAAAAAAAAAAAAGATTAGGTCTCCATTTGCCTGGTGCCTGTGGACCCTGGAACATGCAGCTTGAGCTAGAAGTATAGTTCTGCTGTGTTAAGCCACTGAAATTTGGGGACTGCCTGCAGTCTTGATGCATTTTATTGAACGGGGGTAGAGTCAGCTTTTGTAATCTCTTCCAAAAATTCTACTATTTAACCACCGTTAATACTGTCACTGCTTAATTCTACCACTTACTAGGGATTTCAGAAATAACTTAGTTAAGAAGGAGGCTGGCAGTTTGGAGCTCCATGTCTCTCAACAGTAAGTAGTAAGGCGCTACTACAACATCAAGCCTTAAGTGCACGTTCTGCTCTAATATTTATAGACCTCTTTTCCCCAGGTTTGTAATGTGACCCGCAAAATCAACCTGAGCTAGGAATCCTTCATTCTGTCCTCATCTGAGAGCTAAGAGCACAGCGGTTCAGAGAGACCATGAAGTGACAGAAGTAGGACTAGAACCCAAGTTTAAGGGGCCCAGAGCCCCTCCTCTTGCCTCACTAGAGTGAATACCTCAAGGATTATGTTTTCATCTCATTTCTAAACACCAGTGCCCTATACTTAACATAATAAAACCAGTGTAAGAACTAAAAGTGCTTTACACCAAATTATAGCAATATATCACAAAGCTTAGCATAACATTACGAATAGCTCATTGAACCAAAGCAGTTTGTTTGCAGAGTAAGCAAGCAGATTTTCTGCATAATATAGCAGTGCAGCTGGTAATAGCAGCCACTGAAATAAAAGCTGGGGCCGGTGGGGGCAGCCTCATTTATGGACAAGTAGTAGACCCTAATGAAATTGCATTTTGGCCATATCATCCTCCTGAGAAAATTCCCCTTGAGGTTTCCATTTGAATCCTGGGCGTATTTATGAAGATCAAAGTAATGGCTTTTTAAAATTAATTACATGAATTTGTAGCTCGACAACATTGAGTGAAAGGCGGGTGTTGTACCCCAGGCCTTGTTACAGCTGTACATCACGCACATCAAAAGCCCAGGATGCTGGAGAGAGCACGTTCCCGACTACATCAGCCCCCAAGCTGCCGGGACGAACGTGGAAAGAGTACAAAAGATCAGTCCCCAAAGTTGTTGTGACAGCTTAATTGTATTATAGTGCTTGGATAATTCCCATTTATTTGGCTTTTTCCTCAGAGCAAATGCTGGCCCCCCAAGCATAGCTATTACCGGGAGAATTAAGATTCACAACTTTGATGGGTCTTCTCGCTTGCTCCCTCTAATACCAGCCCTACTCAAAAGTCTTGGTAATTGTTCCACCCGGATCAGGACTTCCCCCAGCCTTCAGCATGCTGAGACCCGACAGCAGCTAACTAATTGCAATTAAAATCTGCCACGTGAGTGGAAGAGAATAACATAAATTAATCAGTACATTAGCAGAATTACATTTAAATGTTCAAATGTGCATTCAACATAGTGGGACATTTTAAATTATAATGCAAAGTGCTTCATTACGGATGCTGATATTTTAATGAGGAAATGTGATGTTTGGTTAAATAGGAGTACAATATAGAGACTTCCTTAAAATTAGCATCAATGATGCATTTTAATTCAAAAAACAAGTTGTGGTCTGTGTAATTCCTGCATATCAATGTGGAAAAATTGCCTGGAGCTGTGGAAACAGTTGAACATCTCATTCTCTGAAGAATTAATAATTTCAGCTGTACTAACTAGCACTTTATGTAAATTGTCAGATAAATCACAGCAATAAATAAAGGTTTTAGAAGAACAGAACAGTGTGCTTATCCTTAATTTATTCAGTCATCAATTCATGTACACTGAAGCTAAGGGATATGAAAGATTCAACATATCAGGCAAAAAAAAAAAAAGGAAAAGAGGAGAAAATGTCTTTTATAGCCACACAGAGACTCCATCCAATTTTACCAAAATCTTGCATGTAAAAATCACTCTAGGATGCATGTAAACATAAAAGATAGATTAAAATTTATATTAAGTTTATTTTCAAGTACAGATGGTCACGGCTGAGTAATCAACATCTACACTAGTGGTTCAAAAGTCCTCCTTATGAAATAAATATCTCATGTAATTGCATGAACATAGAGCCCAAACAATACACGTATATCAAAAGGACTGTGTCAGGCTGTCTTTGTCATTTCCATGTGCCACTTTTGTTTATGATGCTGCAGGCACAAATGCTAAGAGACATGGTAGAAGCTGACCTAAATTGGTCTGCCATTTCTGTCACTGGTTAGAGATGGGGCAACCTCAAAGAAGACAAAATCCTTGTCTTCTTCTTCTGGGCCATCTTCTGATTTTATTAGCAGCAAGATAAATTCTTGCTGGGTTTTGTGATATAACAAAGCCACGGCAGGGCAGGATAAAGCAAGGAACTGCCGCTGTTACAGTACACATGAAAGAGCCTGGATTTATTTACAAGAAGTCAAGTGAATGTGGATCTGAAATGATCATAATTAAACAATACAAAACAAGACCAAATGTTAATGCAAAGAAAATCTATCTTCCAGGATACCCATTGGAAAGCCCACCCACTGCCTGTTTAAGTCCTGCTGATAATTCTCTATTAAAATTGCCTTGTTACACACAATTTTTGCTCTTATTCAGCAAAGAACAGAAGGTTCTGATATGTTCCTTCCTTGGGTTTCAGGAGAGAGAGTTTTTCTCTTTCCAAAGCAATTTTTCTCCCTAAATAAACTTCTGTGGTTCCTGGTTTGGAAACAGATTCTCTCTCTTGGTGTCTCTGTGCTATGCGTCATCAGTCTGCCACTGCTGGTGGGAACCCACCTTCTCCCAGGGAAACTGGAGCATGACTTGGCACCCTGCCATGTATAAAGACACCAGTTCACTTTGTGAAAGGTGTCTGGATCCAAATCCTGACAAACAGAGCCAGGCAAGGCCATAAAGAAAGGGTTCTCCTACTAGCAGGCCTGATAATGAAAGAGACCTGGGTACTGTGCTTATTACCTGGATGACAGGATCAGTCACACCCCAGACCTCAGCATCACGCAATAGACCCATGAAACAAACCCATGTGTGTACCCCCTGAATCTAAAATTTTAAAGTTGAAATTTTAAAAAAAAAGAAAGGCTACAAAAACCACAACATTGCACAAAGGCCATCACAACCGTACCCACAAAAATACTACTGGAAGGACATGTGCCCAGCAGCTGCCTGTCTAACCCCGCACTGGCATCACCCTTGTTGATCCTTGTAGCCAAGAATAATTCTTTCAAAACAGTAATGTAATCCTCTTCATTTTTTCCTTTCAAAGCCTTTGTCTTCCTCTGCCTCCCTGATACACACATAGTGTATTATGCCGTTGCAATGCTCTCTTCCCAAATAAACATCTTTTCTTTTGGAGAACCACGCTCTGTTATTTAGTTTGACAACTTCTAAGCACGGCCATTGACAATGTTGAATTTTACCTGAGCCTACTGATCCTGCAAAACAGGGATGGTTAAGAAATCCCCTTACTCTATTGTGTTCCAGAAAACAATTGCCTGCAAAGAACTCCCTGTCCCCACAGGACTCAAAGAAGGCTCACGAGTGTTCCCTTTGTTTTACCTAGGATGAGACGACACAGACACACCAGGTCCCATTCTTGGCCTCACAAAAGATTAGCTGAACTGCTTGTTCCCATGAATCAAGCGGAACAAAATGCTTTTTAACCAAGCTTGAGTCAAGCTGCTCGCCTTCCACAGGAACTTTGACCCACCCTCAGCCTAAGCAGCACAGAGCCACCCCTAAGAACAGGCTGACCTCAGAGTAGAACGTTCTCTGATCCACTAGCCTACCACTTCCCACACCCACCTCCTTCCAGCCTTGTTTATTCCTCTCTGTAAAAGAAATCCCGTCCTACCTCTCTCTTGAGCCGCCTGCCGACCTTATGGTCATAGCTTTCTCTCGATTGCAATTATCCTTTCTTCCCCCCACTTTGCAATAATCCTTTTGAAATATGGATTTGTTTTTTTTTATTTGACACCATCGACAGCTGGTGGTGTCTAAGTGCTGCAACTCTAAGCATTATCAAAATCTATGCAAAGACATCTTATTATATCTCATATGAATTAAGAGAACTCAACCCTAGAAGGAACTGAGGCTACTGGAAATTGGTACCAACAACAGGATTTTCTTTAGGTACCATCAGAGCTAAAAGCTTAGCGTTTTCTTGGTCTGCAAACACAGAAGCCAACTAATTGCACCCAAGCCATTCAGTCTCCACTCACAATTGGACTGGGTCTGGTCCAAACAAAGAAAGGAGTGAATGCGCCTGTCCCCTCCACAGCTCCTGTCAGAGGAACAATGAATCTTGAACGGTCAGAAGGGCAGTGGGCACAATAGGGCTTTGTATAAAAACATGACAAAGCCCCGAAGCAGCTGGGGGAACAACGATGTTGACAAAAGCTATCATTCCTTAAGGGTCCTAGGTCTACCTATTCAAGTGTGAGTTACTAAACTTGCATTCATGTCTGCATTCATGCATGTTACATTTATACGTTCTGTTTGTGTTTATTATATTGTATTTTTACATATTATACAAATGTACATAAAAATCTTCTCGAGAAATAAAATGACAGTATTAGTCACATAATTTTAGAATGGAGTAGTCTATCTCCTCCAGAAACAGCCAAAAGGGAATGAAAACCAAAACTAAGAATGCTTTTCATACAGTGACTTGGATGACGACTGTGTCCCCTGGTTTGGGCTTGATAATGTTATATCATTTTCCCACAAGACTATATTTATTACGAGCTCCATTTCTCACCAAGAGCAAGAAATAATATTGAGCAAAGACTAAATGAGTCACAGCAAAATTGAAAACGGAGAAGTCTTGGTGTAGTTTATCTTCTCTCATCTTTCCAGTGGAAATGTTCCACCACATAACCCAGTTTAATAATCCAAAACAAAACCCTGTGTGGTCAAAGAAACAAAGGGAAAAAACCACTGGGTTCCATTTTCAGGACCCATGAGAATAGCAAAAGAGACGTGACTGAGAGCTTCAGAATCTAGTGACAAATTGGCCACAGAGAGCAAAACAAGGCAAATAGTCAACGAGAATCAAATATCTAAGTAAAGAAACTTTTGTTGTGTGATGCTGAGAAAAAGAGGCACTTCATGAGACCATTTTACTTTAACTTCTTCTCAATCATTAAACTTCTTGCTACTGTAGCCATTTTAGTGATGAGGTAATATTCATTTTCTCCTCTCTCCTTTTGTTGGAGGAATAGGTAGTTGCTTGCAGAGAAAAGGATAGAACTCTTTGATCTTTCTCAAGATTTGGAAAGTACCTAGTTTTACCCAATCAGGCAAGAAAATTTTATAAATAAGATGCCAAATAATCCACAGAAGTACAAAGTCCTGGTGATGTTGGAGACCCTGATTCTAGCTGGTCCCATGTCCAGATTATGGTCACATAAACCCTCTTGCTGGGTTTAGTAATCAACATATACACTAGATATATGTGTATTTCTCCTCCATTACATTCCATCTTTCGGATAAACTGATTCTACCACTTATGTATGCCCAACAGTCCTCATGCATACTTGCTGCATGATCATTACTATGATGATCACCATCTGCTAGTGCTTAGCAGGTTCCAGGCACTCTACTAAGTGCTTTTTTTACACAACCAATCAAAGGGAGGCCTAGGCCAGGCACGGTAGCTCACACCTGTCATCCCAGCATTTTGGGAGGCCAAAGTGGGCAGACTGCTTGAGCACAGGAGTTTGAGCCCTGCCTGGGTATCATGGCGAAACCCCCTCTTTACAAAAAAAAAATATAAAAATTAGCTGGGTGTGGTGGCATGCGCCTGTAGTTCCAGCTACTCCAGAAGCTGAGGTGGGAGGATCACTTGAGCCCAGGAGGCAGATGTTGTAGTAAGCCAAGATTGCACCACTACACTCCAGCCTGGGTAATAGACTGAAATCCTGTCAAAAAAAAAAAAAAAAAAAGAAAGGAAAGAAAAGAAAGAGAGGTCTAACCATTCCCACTAGGAAACTGAGGCTTAAAGAGGTTAAGTACGTTGTTCAAAGTTATACGACTTATGAAGGGAGTAAGGACATAAACCGAGGATCATCTAGCCCTTCACATTCAGCTACCCACCTTCCCAGGACCAAGTCTGGGACCTGCAGATGCCCAAAAGATGTGCCCTTTGCTGTCCTCTCTGCTCTCCCTTTTCTCAGCTTCCTTGGCTGACTAATCCATCGCAGCACTTACACACACACCATGTGCAGCAGGTTGCAACAGGTGAGTCTTAGATTAGGATCTGCCTCGACTCTTGGGTGGACTTTACACGGCTCTGCACTAAGCCATTAGGTATAGTTTAGTGGTCAGAGGACACTTCCCTCACCTCTATTTGTAAGTTCTTGCTATAAATATCTCAAGGTCCTTTCCTTGTGTTCTCTACAGTAATGACACAGAGAAAAACAACAGTAAGCAGAAAGATTACTATAAGCAAGCTATTACAGATTGAACTGTGTCCCCCAAAAAGATATGTTGAAGTCCTAACCCCCTGCAAGTGTGAATGTGAGCTTATTTGGAAACAGGGTCATTGCAGATATAATTCGTTAAGCTGAGGTCATACTGGAACAGGGTGAGTCCATAGTCCAAAATGACCGTGTCCTCATAAGAAGAGGAGAACGCCATGGGAAGACCTCAGAGACACAAGGGGAGAGGATGACCAAAGGAAGAGAGAGGCAGAGGCTGAAGTTATGCAGCCACCAACTGAGGAACACGTGGAGCCACCAGGAGCTGGAAGAGGAAAGGAAGGACCCTCCCCTGCAGGTTTCAAAGGGAGCAAGACCCTGCCAGCACTGACTTCACATTTCCATCCCCCAGAACTGTGACAAAGAAATGTCTGTGGTTTTAAGCCATCAAGTTCATGGTCCTGTGCTCCAGCAACTGCTGGAAACCAACACACAGGGTGACCCAGAGAGGCTGGAGGTAGATAAATTGGTTTACAGGCTTCTGTCTTTTGTAGTTCCAGGCTAAGAGGTCCCCAGTTCTGGGCCAGGGTGGTTGTGGGCGGTGAAAGCAGATGACCTGTTGACTAAGAGGATTTCTTCCCATTAAATCATTAAGGAAAATCTCCTCTTTAATAGTAACAAATAGAAACTGACAGGAGCAAGCACTCGAGTTAAGAATTCCCTGAAATTCAAACTGGAGAGCCTCTGTCAACTGCTCTCTATCTGCAAAGATAAATAAATACTGCATTTGCTTAGCTTCTGTTCCCGAAGGAAACATACATGCCCCTCAACGCATGAGATTCTGATAAAATTTTAAAACCAAAAGAAATAGAATCAGAGGGATTAGGAAATTCTATCTAAAATTCTTATATATAATAGTGACATAGAATAAGACCCTGAGGAGTTGGGTCTCAAAAAAGTTCACCAAGCCAGGTGGACACAGGGCAGGTCGGCCTCCAACTCCAAGTTCAATGCTATTCTTAATAAACAAGAAGAGGATTTGAAAATAGAAATGCATCAGGGTAGACCACCAGGCTTTATCTCAGGGTGAGACAAAACTTACAGAATTTCCTTGCTCTAACAAGAAGTCCCTCCTCACTCTCCATGGATCCCTGGAGGGGTGGAGGTGAAATAACTCAGGAGGAAGAAGTGAGACGTATTCTGTTTCCTTTGGGATAGGGGAGTGACTCCGTCTCACTATATTTTCAGGGGAAGTAGTAACACCTTGTGTTTCTAATGTGTGTATGTTTTAGTTTAACCTTTATTATTCAGATATGGTGAAATTAACAGACTAGGAGATGATTACCATTGAAAAGATTGTTATTCTCCCAGTTCCCAAGAGCTGGGGGCACATCATGCCACATGGGATCCCATGAGAAAGCTCCCGGGTTAGCAGATGGAGGCATCAAGGGGAAAACGTGAGCAAGAGCCTTTATTGTGTTTCCTGAGGGAAGGACCACGCAAGGCGGAGTAAACAACCATAGGGTTGGCTAGTTTGAATTGTTTTCAGCAGGCTGTGAGTCATAGGGGCTGTCCCTACTCCACTGTCTGGCCGTGGGTGATGAGGGGACAGTGACCTGCAGTGTGAGAGCTCAGGTGTGGGGGTGTGGGCTCTGGATTGGTTGGTTGGCCTATGGAAGGTGCATTCACAGGTCAGTCATTTGCCATCTCTAGGAACTGGCTCACCCTAGGAGAGGCAGAGTCAGTGCCTGTTATAGGAAAGGGGTCCCAATACAGACCCAAGAGAGGGTTCTTGAATCTCACGCAAGAAAGAAATCACAGCCAGTCTGTAAAGTGAAAGCAAGTTTATTAAGAAAGTAAAGGAATAGGGTCGGACACGGTGGCTCATGCCTGTAATCCCAGCACTTTGGGAGGCCGAGGCGGGGGGATCACCAGGTCAGTCCAAGACCAGCCTGGCCAACATGGTTAAACCCGTCTCTACTAAAAATACAAAAATTAGCTGGGCTACTGGCGTACGCCTGTAATCCTAGCTAGTCAGAATGCTGAGGCAGGAGAATTGCTTGAACCCAGCTTGAAGTAAGCAGAGATCACGCCACTGCACTCCAGCCTGGGCAACAGAACAAGACTCCGTCTGCGGGAGGGGGGAGAATAAAGAAAGTGAAGGAATAAAAGAACTGAGGGCTACTGGTTGCCCATTTTTATGGTTATTTCTTGATGATATGCTAAACAAGGGGTGGCCTATTCATGCCTCCCATTTATAGACCATACAGGATAACTTCCTGACATTGCCGTGGCTTTTGTAACTGTCATGGCACTGGTGGGAGTGTTAGCAGCGAGGTCGTTCAACCAGAGGTCACTCTTGTCACCATCTTGGTTTTGGTTTTGGCTGGCTTCTTTACTGCGAGCTGTTTTATCAGCAAGGTCTTTATGACCTGTATCTTGTGCCAACCAACCTCCTATCTCATCCTGTGACTTGGAATGCCTTAACAATCTCGGAATGCAGCCCAGTAGGTTAGCGATGCTCCAAGATGTCAAAACTTCAAAAATACAGAAAACAAAAAGGCACAGTTAATATAACCATCTAGGCCCTTCCTGATGGGCCCTCAGGCATCAACCACTTGGCCAACCTGAAAATCAAGTGGGGGCCCCGAGGGGAGCAGTGAAAAGCAAGTCAGGAAAAGCAGAAGGCCCTGAGTCTTTGGAAGCTGGACCCCTCAGCCTCATCCTGAGAACACTCCAGGGATGGGGAAGAGCAGAGCCTGTGTAGGAGCAAAGGTGTGCAGGGCAGGGCAGGGAATCCGGTGGGAATCCAGGTCTGGGTGACAGAACTCATCCCAGTGCCCTTGGGAATAGGGAAGTCTGGGAAACAATCAGGGTTGACATCCTACAATTTGTGAAATGACTCAGCACTATGGTGAGAGGTGAACTGATTACCAAGGCAACCATCTGAGAACTCTCAAGTCAAAAGAGAAACTGTATCCCCCATATCACTCAGTACAGGTAAAATGGTATTAATATGAACATTTTCACTATCATAGGCCCACCGGGACGGATCAGAGCAATCACATAATGAAATGTAAAGATTCGTTCATTAATTATTAAGAAGTTGGTTTTCAAAGACTTTGCCTCCTCAATTTTGTTTATTTTTCTTTTGTGAGACAAAGTCTCCATCACTTAGGCTGGAGTGCAGTGGCACGATCCAGGCTCACTCCAGCCTCGACCACCTAGGCGCAAATGATCCTTTGGCTGGGATCACAGGCCTGTGCCATCGTGCCCAACTAATTTTTAAATTTCCTTGTAGAGGCAGGTCTCACTATCCATAGTGAGGCTGGTCTACATAGGCTGGTCTCAAACTCCTGTGCTCAAATGATCCTCCTGACTCTGCCTCCCAAAGTGCTGGGGTTACAGGTATGAGCCATCACACCCTGCTGGTTCCTCAATTTTATTTATTTAGACAGAGTCTTACTCTATTGTCTAGGCTAGAGTGTAATGGCGCGATCTTGACTAACTGCAGCCTCCACCTCCCAGGTTCAAGCGATTCTCTTGCCTTAGCCTCCCGAGTAGCTGGGATTACAGATGCATGCCACCATGCTCAGCTAATTTTTATATTTTTTTGTAGAGACGGGGCTTCACCATGTTGGTCAGGCTGGTCTCGAACTCCTAATCTCAAACAATCCACCTGCCCTGGCCTCCCAAAGTTCTGGGATTATAGGCAGGAGCCACCGTACCCAGCTGTTTCCTCAATTTTAAATACCTTTGTATTTAAAATATTTTTTATTAGTTGGATTAGAAAGCCCTGGATAATTGTCCATATCCTGGACATGGACAGGAGATGAATGTTTTTACCCTCAGGATAATCAGCCATTACAAAATCCTCAAACGCTGTTCCTGTACTCATACAGGGAGCTCCACTCTCCTCCACTCCCTTACTCCTGGTTACTGTGACCTCCCATGTGGCCCGAAGAACTTACCAGAACACTGTGCTAAGAGAACTGACCACATTTTAGCCTGGCCTCCACCTGCACCAAGTTGTGTCCCTAAAGGTGACCCCAGCCTCCCATGCTGAATTTTTTCCTCAAGCAAACAAAATGCTGCCAAACCGTAAAATGCACGTAATCCCAATCCACATAGCCAAACCACATTCAATCATTCTCCACTTACGCTTCTGAAATTTTCCATTTCCTCATAGCCCTCCCAGGTCTCTTTTTTGTTCTGCCTTTCATTTCTCTAGAGTCCCCTTTCGTTCCCTTTCTGTTCTCCATTTTCAAATCTCAGTCACCTTTGTTTTAGCTGCAGCTCAGCTCAGCTGCTCTTGGAGTCTCTCTCCCCTACTGCAGTAGTCTGAGTAAAATCTGCCTTGCCCCCTGTCACAAGTGTCCTGTGCTATTTTTCTTTGACATTACTGTAGCAAATTAACCAAAACCATTCAGTCTTAACACCAAAAGTCACCTCCCCCTTTTCTCTTACTCTTGCCTAAAGGCCCTTGCTACAAGCTACAGATCGGGAATTTAGCCTTTTGGAAGAAATATCAAAAGAATGTTAGCCACAGTAAAGTACAGTTTTAGATATGGAAGGAAATCAAAATATTTTGCATCAAAATGTATTTCTTTGACACATTGTGAGATGGCTGTTCAGAGAGCCAGCAGGCAGAAGTCATCTTGCAGAGCTGTGTTTTGTGGGAGAGATTTGCATCTGCAGAGAATCTGCATTGATACAGCTAAGTCTTCCTGTGTCCGCATCTAGGAAAGATTAACTGAGAGTCTGATACCTTGAAATAACTGAAAGAAACATTTACCATCTATTCTCTCTAAGGGCTGCTACCTGTGAGGTTTCATCTCTGCAAGACCACCTTTGCTTGCCAGGCCTCTTTGTCTCTCCTTCCCATGACGTGTCTTGCTTCTATAACCTGACTTACCACCATAACAAAACCATGGCATGGTTTGGGCCATGCTCTCGTTAAAGCAAACTAAATATGGTCTAAGAAGCTAAATATGGCCTGAAAAGGACTCTGTACTTCTACATTTGAGTTCTTGTGGACAAACTGTAACATAGCTTAATAGGCAGACAAGATTAAAAACCTAAGTTAGGAGTATGCACCTGTAACAAGAGCTGAGTCTTGGTCAATCCCAGCGGCCATAGTTCAACCACTCATAGACTGCTAAGCGTTCAAACTGCGTTCAGATAAGGCAAACGCTGAGCTGTAACCAACAGAGCTGTTTCTGTACCTCACTTCTGATTTCTGTATGTCTCTTCCCGTTTTTTGTCTATAAATCTGTTCTGATCACAACACATCCCTGAAGACTCTCAGAATCTGCTGTGATTCTGGACGCTGCCCGATTTGCGAATCGCTCATTGCTTAGTTGAACTCCTTTAAATTTAATTCGGCTGATGTTTTTCTTTTAATGCTTTGAACCTCCATTTTTTCTGTAACCTCGAGGTGGCATATAAGTTTCTGCAGTGCCTTGGGGCACTGGGGTGATGACTCTGTGATTCTCCCCTGTGTACACATTAATAAGTTTGCATGCTTTTTCTCCCGTTAATCTGCCTTTTATACACTGATTTTTCAGCAAACCTTCAGAGGGCACAGGGGAAGTTTTCCCTTGACTCCCACAGTATTCACGACTCCCACTGTGAAGTGGCGTCGCGCCCCGTCAGCCTGTGCCAGAAGACTGAGGCAGGACTCCCAGGGATCCCGTGGCCCAGAAGCAGGTGACTTTTTACAGCCACCTGCTGACCCAAGCTCCTGCAGAACAGGAATTAATTGTGTAGGACTAAAGTGAACTGAAAAGAGTAATGTAACTGTGGTTCATGTCCTTTTTCTTATGGGAGGCAGAGGAAATAACTTTTCTTACATCTTGATCTATCTCTTCTTTCTAGAATTTAGCAGACTAATCCTATGCAAATTGCCAGCACACACTCATTGGATGGTATGTTGCTCTAAATCTTACTTCAGAACTCAGGGGAAATACCCTGTAGAATATCTGGATATAAATTATAAGCTAATGAATCAGCAAGAACTTTAGGATGATGGGTGCATAGCAAACACTGGTAATGATTGCCTTTGTCTGCAAAACTGATCCAAACAATCAAAGTGCCTTCACTAAACCCTTTTACTTTTCACAGCAGTGTAGTTATTTGCATGGGTTCAATAAGAATCCATCTTTGGGCAAGGCATGGTGGCTCACGCCTGTAATCCCTGCACTTTGGGAAGCTGAGGTAGGGGGATCACTTGAGGCCAGGAGTTCAAGACCACCCTGGGCAACATAATGAGACTCCATCACTATAAAAAAAACTTTTTAAGTTAAATTTAAAAGAAAAAAATCTGTATTTGTAATGATATAATTGGATAAACCAAACTTGTAACTGTTCCAGAAACATCTGAATTAAATCTCATTTAACTGAGTTTGACCAGCCCATTACTAATGAGGGAGGAAAAGGGAAAGAACATAGTCAGACAGGCAGTTAGGGTGGGTCCTCAGTTGATTTCTTTCAAACAAAAGAACAGTCTGCAGGCACAGATAAGGGAATTTGCACAGAGGGGCTTGCCTAAGACATTCCCACCACTGCAGAGACAAAAAAGGCTACACAAGGGCCAGGAGTGGTGGCTCAGACCTGTACTCCCAGCACCTTGGGAGGCCTAAGTGGATGGATTACCTGAGGTCAGGAGTTCGACACCAGCCTGGCCAACATGGTGAAACCCCATCTCTACTAAGAATACACAAATTAGCTGGGCATGGTGGCAAGTGCCTGTAATTCCAGCTACTCGGGAGGCTGAGGCAGGAGAATCACTTGAACCTGGGAGGTGGAAGTTGCAGTGAGCAGAGATCGTACCACTGCACTCCAGCCTGGGTGACAGAGCAAGACTCTGTCTCAAAAAAAAAAAAAAAAAAAAGGCTACACAGGTGACTTGCCCAGACATCATGCCCACAATGGAAATTTCCATCCCCTAACACATGGACAGTAAGGGGAACAAAGCAATAAGGAGTAACTGAAGCTAAGGGCTCACATGATTACTAGGAGGACAGAGTGGAACTACCAGAAATTCGCACCTCATGCCCAGCCCTCACTGGTTTCCTATCAAAGCCTTTGCATTCAATTGTAAAAATGGCAACCCTCTTCCAGGCCCCCTCTCCATGGCAGAGAGCTTTTTTCTCTTACTTATTAAACTTTGTTGAACCTCTCCCATTGTGTCCATGTACCTTAATTCTCTTGGTCATGAGACAAAGAACTCTGGGTCATACCTCACAATGAGACACTGCTGCGCACTGGGGAGACTGTGACATTAAGGAACAAGGACTGTATACTTCATGTGGAAATGATACCTACAGAATCCTCCTGGAAGACTACTCTACAGCCTTTCTTGGGGCTTACAGAGTCCCACCCTTACAGGAGGTCAAGACTTGTACTTCTTGGCCAGCCAGGACAAGTAAACATGAAGATTTCAGAGAAAGAAGATAAACTGTAGAGTTAAAGGCACTCCAAGGGGAACCTGAATACATGTTTTTGGTTCCTGAAATGGAAATAGATGAACTACTAAAGGCAACAGAAAATATTTCTGGCATAATAAAATGATCAAAATATGAATCCAGGGGCTTCATGAAGGAGTCGCAGACACAAATTCACTCCTTAACCTTAATATCTTATGACCAAGCATACACGGAGGTCTTTATGTAATAACCACTGCTTCTTTCTGTCCCTGTGTAAGTAAAACCAATCAAATAAAAAAGAACAAGTTAATTATACTAGATCAGAAAATCTAGAACACACATATTTGGTCAAATTCATGCCTTTGGGGTAGAATTTGCTCATAAAACAACCTGAAAAAATAAAACTGACATTCTCATCCTTAGCTTAGCCCTATCTGATACAAGAGGATGGCAACTACCAGAACCCAGGAAAGATTTACATTTTTAAAAGCCAAGCATTCCTAGAGGTAAGCCTTGAATTACAGGCCATTCCAATGCCTTACAGCCAGAGATAAGTTGTGATCCTTTTTCCTATTAGAGACAGGACTTTAAATCAAAATGAAACTGTCAACTGCTATATCATAACTTGAACTATAAATACAACCTTCTCTCATTATTCTGGGAGCCCAGTTGTTCGGAAAGCTTGCTTTAGGCAAGCAAACCTCAACTAGATCTCAAATTGTCTGAGTGGGATTTTTACTGGGGAGAGGAGGATAGATTTCTTTTAAAAGAAACAATAAAATTGAGTTAGGAGAAGTAAAAACAATTAAAAGAAAGGGAACTGCCCAGCTGTCATCATCAAAAACTAATAAAAGTTCATAGAGCTTTTATAATAGTATAAAGAAAACCAGAGCTGCACCAGTATTAAAGCAGTAAAGACAGATTTTATTCAGGAACTACCACAAGAGGGGGAAATAATACCGGGGCAGAACTGGGCTCCATTCCAGATTCAGCATGGGCAGGTGGAGGCTTACAACCAAAGAGTAGAGTCGGGGGTCAGTGGATGGAAAATTAGTAAGAGGAAACATGGGGGTGTTGGGGTTGGGGGGATTCTGGTTAAACATACCTAACAGGATTCTTGCTGAAGGATGAGCAGGGTGACCAGACATCCCCTGGGCGATGGTATGGGATAAGGAACACAATCAGATATCAAGAGTGATCAGATAGCCATCTCCTAACATAGCAGGACTCCTTAAAAAAAATCTTGCTCTGTCACCCAGCCTGGACTGCAGGCTCAAGCAGTCCTCCCACGTCAGCTCTTGGGTAGCTGGGACCACAGGCATGAACCACCACACCCAGGTACATTTTGTTTTGTGTAGAGATGAGGTCTCACTATGTTGCCCAGGCTGGTCTCAAACTCCTGGACTGAAGCCATCCTCCCACCTTGGCCTCCCAAAGTGCTGGGAATACAGGCATGAGCCACTGTGCTGGGCCTAGGTTTCTTGTTACAACCAGATTCTTGAGGACAAGGCCTGAGGACGGGGCTTCATCAATGAAGGGCTCAGAGGACCATGTCTAGAGCTTGGCCAATCAGGGTCTCTGTCAGTAGGCACCCAGCATAACTGGTGATTGCCCTCAAGGCATGGAAAGCCAATACCAGTTAATCCAACAACAAAATCTCCCACACTTAGGAATTTCTGCTATCTGGAATGGAAAAGGTCGTATAGAGATGTAAGATTGTTCGCATCTCCCTGTGGTTCTGCAGTGTAGACAGGAAGACTCAGTAAAGAGGTGACATTTTCCAGTCAGGGAGAACCAAGAACAGGATAAAAAGAAAAGAAAACAGAAGGGAGAGCTGGGAGGACCTGCAAGGAGAACATTAAGCTGTCAGCAGGAACGACGGGAGCCTGTTGGGTGTTGACCACTCAGTCACCTTCTCTGTTATGAAAACTGATCTCAGGGGACCCTCAAACCTAAAAAGCTGCCTTCTGCAGGGCAGCTTTCAAAGCAGAATTCTCCTCTCCTCCTAACTCAGCAAAACAATTCCAAGGGGAGGAACATCCCAGGAGGCCAAAAGCATAGACTAACATCTTGCCTCCCTACTCCTCCGAGTTTTGACAGCCCTCAAGGGGTAGACCTTTGGTGTGGCTTGTCCCCACCTCTACCCTGAGGCAACTGACCCTCTCTGCTCTGCAGAAACCCAATGGATCCAGCCTGGACAGCAGATACCACAAACACTCCAAAATGAGAGCTCTTAAGAGAAATAATTGTCTTCTTGAACCAAGTGGGGACCCGAATGTTCAGATATGAAAGAATGAAGCAATATAGATGTATTAGTTCATTTTCACACTGCTGATAAAGACATACCTGAGACCAGGCAATTTATAAAAGAAAGAGGTTTAATGGACTTACAGTTCTACATGGCTGGGGAGGCCTCACAATCATGGTGGAAGGTGAAAGGCACGTCTTACATGGCAGCAGACAAGAGAAGAGAGCTTGTGCAGGGAAACTCCCCTTTTTAAAATCATTAAATCTCATGAGACTTATTCACTATCACAGGAACAGCATGGGAAAGACCTGCCCCCAGGATTCAATCACCTCCCACTGGGTCCCTCCCACAACACGTGGGAATTCAAGATAAGATTTGGGTAGGGACACAGCAAAACCATAGCAATACACCATCTTCTGTTGTTTGGAAAACAAAAGCTAGCAACCAAAGGCAAGGCATTTTAGAAAGATACTCAGACCCAAAAATGTAATCTTTAGCAATTTCTGAGTGCAATGGATACTTTCAAGTAGAACTTGGTCAGTCCCAGGCTGCCTGGCTTTCCTGCTGAATCTGGATGTTGGTTAAAACTGAGTATTGGTAGTTACCAGCTAATATTTATTAAATGCTATCAAAGAAACAGATCAAGACTTAGTAAGGAGAGACTTTTATTCAAAAGGATTCTTTCAAGGGAGGGAATGGGACTATTACAATAGAGACAATGCCCTGATCATAAGGTTTGCAAGTGTCTCAAAATCAAGCTGAAAAGCTTTTGGTTAATAGGATGAAGGAGGTGGTAAGTAGAGATTAGCAGAATCTTCAGAGAAAACTGGACAAGTCAGGGGAAATGACCCATGGAGTTTGACTGGAAAAGTTGGGCTCACTGTTCTCAGCTAATTCCCAGGAGAAACTGACTGGGAACATGACAGGGTCAAGACAAAACAGAGGGCAAGAAATGAGCAACTGTGAGTGCCTTCCTGGGGTTTACTAAGTGGCAAGCATGGGTTAAAATTCCCATGAAGCAGGTCCTATTATTTTCCCCATCTTGCAGAGGAAAAACAGACTGAATGGTTAAGCGTGACATTAAATAATTCAAACTTAAAACCATTAGAACTTTGAATTATTTTGAGCCTTAAGAGGAATGTGGCTATATAGCCTGGGTCCTATAGCATGCAGCCGCAACCTCTGCTTCCCCAGTTACAGATTAACTCTCTTCCTTATTCTTGTAGATCAATGGTCCCCAACATTTTTGGGACCAGGGACTGGTTTCATGGAAGACAATTTTTCCATGGATGGGGGATGGGTGGGAGGGTGGTTTCAGTATGATTCAACCACATTACATTTAGTGTGTACTTTATTTCTATTACTAAATTATAATATATAATGAAAAATTATATTAATACAACTCACCATAATGCAGAATCAGTGGGAAACCTGGGGCTTGTTTTCTTGCAACTATACAGTCTCATCTAGGGTTTTTAGGAGACGGTGACAGATCATCAGGCATTAGATTCTCAGAAGGAGCATGCAACCTAGATCCCTGGCATGTACAATTCACAATAGGGTTTGTGCTTCTACAGGAATCTAATGCCACCGCAGATCTGACAGGAGGCGGAGCTCAGGTTGTAATGCAAGTGATGGGGAGTGGCTCTAAATACAGATGAGGCTTCTCTGGCTCACCTCCTACTGTGCAGCCCAGTTCCTAACAGGCCAAAAACTGGTAAGGATCTGTGGCCTGGGGGTGGGGGTGGGGACCCCTGCTATAGATGATTAGGAAAGACTGAAAGACACCAGAGATAAGACCCCCTGGAGTCCATTTCTCCTCCTTAGGGGATGTTAAAGTAATCTTTCTTGGGATGCAGCAAACTGTAACCAATCAAATTACTGTAACATATGTATTGGCCTTGGGCAGAAATAAGTTTCAACTCTTAAATTTCTCTGCTTCTGGCTGTATAAGTCAAACCTTAACTTCCTTGCTTTGGGATGTTAACTCTCCTGCACTGATTCCATTCTTTTGCAGTCTATGTTACATGGGTAGCTATGCTCAAGCTTTGCTCTCAAATAAGCTCTCTACTTAATCATATTTTCTGAATCTGATTATTTAAGGCTGACACAAGCAATTTTTCAGAGTCACACAGGTGGTAAAATTCATGTAGACTCTTATTACCCAAAAGAGAAATAATCAGAAATATGATATTTTAATGTAAAGTGGGGGAGCTGGACCTTTTCTTTAACCCTACTCTCTGTGTGATGTTCAACACATGCTTTGGGGGTAAATTTGTGAATAGGGGTTGGGAGGGTTATAATCTATAAATCTATCTCCCACCCCACTTAATCTCACTGAGTCCTTTGATAACTGGGGTCATGCAATTAATATTTTTGCTGTCCTGTAAAATCTATATGCCTTTTAAATCTATATGTCTTTTTAAATCTGTATGCCTTTCTCATGAGCTTCCCCAGGGAGGTAGGAGGGGGGTAAAGAACATTTCCCTGCCAAGTCCACCCTGTAAAGGACTGTGCACCCAGCCAGTGAATGTCCCAACTGTGTGGTGTCAGCTGCTGACTTCTATACTCTTGATGGGCACTTTAAAATCTAGATGTGCTTATCTTCATGGCTAGCCACCTGTTTCACTGCCAACACCACTGGGAGCTCCTCAGAGAGGCATCTGCAACCTTCCTTGCCCTGGGGGTAGGCTGACCTCTACCCCAGTAGACCTGTATTAGTCTGTTTCTATGCTGCTGATAAAGATATATCTAAAACTGAGCAATTTACAAAAGAAAAAGGTTTAATGGACTCACAGTTCCACATGGCTGGGGAGGCCTCACAATCATGGCGGCAGGTGAAAGGTACATCTCCCGTAGTGGCAGACAAGAGAAGAGAGCTTGTGCAGGGAAACTCCCCTTTATAAAACCATCAGATCTCATGAGACTCATTCACTATCATGAGAACAGCACAGGAAAGACCCAACCCCTATGATTCAATTACCTCCCACTGTGTCCCTCCCACAACACATGGGAATTGTGAGAGCAACAATTCAAGATGAGATCTGGGTGGGGACATGGCTATGTCCCCACCCAGATCTCATCTTGAATTGTACTCCCATAATTCTCATATGTTGTGGGAGGGACACAGTGGGAGGTAATTGAATCATGGGGTTGGTTTCCCCGTACTGTTCTCATGGCAGTGAACAACTCTCACGAGATCCGATGGTTTTATCAGGGGTTTCCACTTTTGCATCTTCTTCATTTTCTCTTGCCTCTGCCATGTAAGAAGTGCCTTTGCCTCCTGCCATGATTCTGAGGCCTCCCCAGCCATGTGGAACTACCTAATTAAACCTCTTTTTCTTCCCAGTCTCAAGTATGTACATATCATCAGTGTGAAAACAAACTAATACAGGTGGGGACACAGCCAAACGATATCGAGACCCTAGCAGTCTCTCAGTTGTTTCAGTAACTGCTTGGTTTATGACAGTGAAATTGAGTGCACCTCCCCTTGTCAAGGTGCAGTAAGTACAACCCTCTGTGCAGGTGCCAGTTAGAAAGAAATTAGATCCAGGGCTGATACAGACACAAAACCCCAACTCTGGTTCTTGAAAATCTCCAGCCCAGAGAAGGACGATACCCTCAAGCAAGTAAATCAGAATGATAAAGTCTTATCCCTTAGGCCCTCCCAAAAATAATCTCACAGTCAGAAGGGCATCGTTCACCAGCTGCCTTTACACAACGTCTAGCACCTCCCAAGTTTCTGGCTGCACAAATGCCCCATGGAAGCTTCCTGGAGTTAGGCCTCCCTCACAGGGTGCCTTTCCTCAGCAAGTCAGGCAGCTTAATATAAGTGAGGTCTCAGAGACCCTGGATCACAGACAGATACAAATCAATCTGAACTCTACTTAGACTGATAAATAGGAATGTTCATTATATATATTTTTTAATTCATTTTGAGATGGAGTCTCACTCTGTCGCCCAGGGTGGAGTGCAGTGGTGCCATCTCAGCTCACTGCAACCTCTGCCTCCCGGATTCAAGCAATTCTCCTGCCTGGCCTCCCGAGTAGCTGAGATTACAGGCACCCACCACCACGCCCAGCTAATTTTTTTTGTATTTTTAATAGAGACGGGTTTCACCGTGTTTACCAGGCTGGTCTTGAACTCCCGACCTTCAGTGATCCGCCTGACTTGGACTCCCAAAGTGCTGGGATTACAGGAGTGAGCACCCGGCCCAGGAATGTTAATTATATCAGCTCCTACAAAACTATAAAATCCCTGAAGATGAGACCAGATCCACCTTGCTCACCACTGTGTCAACAGCACCTCTGGATGTGCCCAGCACACCACTAGCAATTAGTAGGAATTTGTTAAATAAATAAAATAGGCCGGGCGCGGTGGCTCAAGCCTGTAATCCCAGCACTTTGGGAGGCCGAGACGGG
>NW_016803982.1:2443544-2460022 GCF_001698545.2 Rhinopithecus bieti
CAGAGCCAGACTCCGTCTCAAAAAAAATAAATAAATAAATAAATAAATAAATAAATAAATAAATAAATAAATTAAATAATGAAGGAATGAATGCATCCTGCCTCATTAGGCTTTTGTGAATATCAAATAAGATCATGTATAACTTATAAACTACACTTCTCTGCAAATAACAGCTAAAAATAAATTAGCTGTTATTGTTACTCTCAGAGGTCTCTACTGAAGGCATGGTTTATCACCACAATTAAAATGAACCATATCTATAACAGAAATCATTCCCCAGAAACAGCATGTTTTTCTCAAATGATAAAAATTGAAGAAATTTCTTATTTTGAAAGGTTCAATATTTAAGTCACTTGCATACGGTAATAAATAAACACATGTTATATTAAAGACATAAATACTATGTACAAAAACATTAACATTAAAATTAAAAGCATTTTCAATCTTTAGAATCAGTATAGAGAAATAAAGATGATAAATGTCATGAATAAAAAACTGGCCATAAATCTTCTCTCCTAAACAAACACATACATAAACACACCCCACACACAAGTCAAAAAAAGAAATTCTGTAAGCCATTGTTAGATGCTACGAGTTGGGAAGCTAAATTGTTCTTTCAGAATGGAGAGAGAGATTACTAGAAGCAGCAAACCATGGCTACAATTAGCCATCTCTTAGGAGTGCAAACAGGTTATTGGAAAAAGGAAAAAAAGGCGGGGAATTAGCCATGTCCAGGAACCTCCCCAGAAACAAGCCATTACACAGTGTGATGCAGAGAAAATTGACTGATGACTTGGGGTGTCCAGAAGTAGCCGATGTAAAATGTAACTAAAGTAAATTTAGCTGTCCTCATAACTATGACACACAGGAAGTGAGTGACCCTGAAACCGCAGCTTTCTCTAAGTTGTAAGAAATGTTATCACAAAAAGGAGTGTTGGGGCTTAGAATTTCTCAGCATTATGCTGCACAGTTTCAGAAAGGAAAACTTTGTGCCTGATGGTCATTAGGTAGGTGGTGCTATCATAAAGTAGAGGAAAAAAACCTCAAGCAGCCAACAGAATCCTCCACCAAAACATGCACTGATGCCATGCTTAGCAAGTGACTCTCTTGTAGCTAATTTCCTTCACCAGGTTCCTTGATACTGGGAGAGTTCCCTAGATCTTTCTTCCTTCCTGTGATGAAGGGTTTTTTCCTAGGGCTGATGCTTCTTGTGTGGCAGGCGGTATTATCACATTCACACTCTCCTTCCTGGACAGACCACATGGCCAGCGCCTGGAAACCAAGGAACAGAGAGGCCACTTGTTGACATACAGCCAGACACTCAAGAGCAATTCATGCCTCTTTCCTTGACCTTCCAGAAGGAGAATGTCTCCTCTCCACATTCATCCTGCCCCAGCTGGTCTAGGACTAAGATCTGGAATTGTTTCCAGATCAACGGGATTGGTTGTTGTGGGCTCAGGAAGGGGAGGTTGTATGTGTTGTCCCCACTTCTAACCACTTGCCAGAGCTCTGACAAACACTCTATTCTGCCTCCTCCCTTGGTTGCCCAGCCTTGCTGAGATCTCAGGCCGAGGACAGGCTCTATTCACAGCAAATGTAGATTCCTCTCTGCTAGACAATTATTTAAGAGGCATTTTCCTTTAATTACAATAATTTCTAATTTCTGGCATATATTCTTTAAACTATGGCAGTAGGCATTTTCAAGTTGTAGGCAATCCCCAACTTACATGGATTGAGTTCTCAAACTTTAGGAGTCAGTTATTTGAAATTCCTCACAGGAATTTAATTTAGACCAATAAATAAAGCTAAATGAAACAGAAGCACCTTGTAACTTCCGAGGTGTCCAAAAGAGAAAGGACTCTGTCTTCAGAGACAAAGGACATCCTGTCACCAGAAGAAGGAGCAACCACTCAACAATGGGGTGCCCAGATTCCTGCAGTGGTATTAGCAGAACTTGAAGCAAGGCAGGACAGAAGAGATGGCCCCTGTATACATGCAAACCCTTGAAGAGAGAAAACTTGTAAATCCTTCTTTCTGTTTTACAGGGGTTCCTAGAGAAACAGCATCTTTTCCTCTCTATTCTCCTAAGGGAAGAAGCCTTATTAAAACAAAATCCCAACCTTCAAATTTAGCATTTAGGAAAAAAGTTAAAACTTACAATGGAGAGGGGTAACTGACCTATGGGATTGATCCTAATTTTTGAGTCCTCTTCCTCCATGACCTTAGCCACCGGCAGGAGCAGGCTGCTCCCTAGAGGGCTGTTTCCCCACTACTGGCTGGTTTAGCTTGCTATGGTCACCTTCTACAAGCTGAGATAAGCTAGACCATTCCCAGTTTACCAAGTGCAGATTTCTGATTCTACCACATTTCATCTCCCCTAGGTCTAGCAAGTCCTTTTCTAGTCTACCTACTAAGTAAGCTTTCACCAGAATAGCTAAGAAGTGAACAGCTTCAGGCTCCCCTAGATATTCCCCTCCCCTGCCAGGTGTGCATCTGCCCATGATGCTTATTAGTTTGTTAGGGCTCCCATAACGAAGTCCCACAGACTGGGTGGCTTGAAAATTGAAATGTTTGTCTCATAGTTTTGGAGACTGGAAATCTGAGATCAAGGTATCATCTGGGTTGGTTCCTTCTGAAAACCATGAGAAAAGAATCTGTTCCAGGCCTTGGCTTGTAGATGCCATCTTCTCCCTGTGTCTTGACATCATCTTCCCTCTGTACATGTCTGCATCCAAATTTCCTCTTTTTATAAAGACATCAGTCATACTAGGTTAGGATCTATTCTAATGACCTCATTTTAACTTAACTATTTCTGTAAAGGCTCTGTCTCCAGATACAGTGACATTCTGAAGGAGGGTTAAGACTTTGTCTTAGCCCATTCTCTGTTGCTGTAACAGAATACCCGAAACTCGGTCATTTAAAAAGAAAAGAGGTTTATTTTGGCTAATGGCTCTGGAGGCTGGTAAGTCCAAGATCAGGCAGCTGCGTCTGGTTGGTTTCTGGTGAAGGCCTTGTGCTCACCAGAAATGTGGCTCAGAAGCAGAAAAGGAATCAGGCACATGCCCAAAAGGGCAAAACATTAGGGGTAGCTTCACTTTATAACAACCCACTGGATTAGTAACTAATCCAGTCCTTCAAGAGCACACTTACTCCCACAAGCATTACCCAGTCCCACAAAAGTGGTATTAATCCCTCTTTCAACCTAATCACCTCAAAAAGGCCCCATCTCCCAATGCCACACCAGGGACCAAATTTACAACACATGAATTCTGAAGGATACACTCAAACTATAGCAGACTTTAGCACATGAATTTAGAAGAGGCATACTTCAACCCATAACAATGCTGAACCTAGGAACCCCATCCTGGACTTCCTGACACATTCACACCTGGTAGAAAGAAAGGAAAACACAAAAGAGCGGTTTTCTCTCTGCAACCTACTGATGGTACACCATCCTTTCTAGTCACTGGGTGAGAATACAGGCTTTTCCTCAGGACAACCTTTTACGATTAAATAGCCATGCTCTCCACACATGTTAGCAGGCCCAACAGCATAGCCAAAGCCTTCATGAGGCAAGAATTATTTATCTAAGTCAGCAAGAGAATGAGGTCCTCTTTTCTCCAAAATAACCGACTAACCAAATAAGTCACATAAACACAAACCTCCTTCAATCAAAATTAAATAAATAAAAACTGAGGCCTCAATTCAATGATGGAAATGGAAAGCTATCATGTGAATAGACGATAATCTTTAATACCCAACTTGTTATTGATAACCTTGTTGAGCCCACTTATTTAGCTGGGAATAGTTGAGAGAAAAATATTGACAGGTAAGAGACAACACAGGCATAACAGGCTCACAACCATGGAACGGAGTTTAGACATCATACAGTTCAAGTCCGACATTCATACCTCACCCTAAACAGTTGTTACTTAATACTATTTCTTCTTGTTGTTGTTAATGTAGAGGTTGTTGTTTTTTAAGACTCATCTCCTTCCTGGAAAGATAAGTGCAAACCCAAAATTAGATATGGTTTCAACTTTTTCCTTTAACATTATTGACATATTTCCCAAAGTATTTCAGCCAACATGCAATAAGAAATTTTCTCTCCTAATAATTGCCTTTGTATGTTCCCCTCATTTCTACCAGATTTCTGTCTCTGAAGGTTGAACCACAAGAATAAAACTCTTCTTCTAAAGATGGGAAGGCCAAAAGAGACTCAGAAAAGCAGAGACAAGCAGGAAATATGCAGTTTTAAGCAGGAGATAAGTGCAGGTTCCTCTTTAGAAGGTAGGGTCAGGTCTGATTCAACTAAGCACCTATGCTTTTTTTTTTTTTTTGAGAGGGAGTCTCACTCTGTCGCCCAGGCTGGAGTGCAGTGGCGCGATCTCGGCTCACTGCAAGCTCCACCTCACGGGTTCACGCCATTCTCCTGCCCAGCCTCCCGAGTAGCTGGGACTACAGGCGCCCGCCATCACGCCCGGCTATTTTTTTGTATTTTTAGTAGAGACGGGGTTTCACTGTGTGAGCCGGGATGGGATGGTCTCAACCTCCTGACCTCGTGATCCGCCCACCTTGGCCTCCCAAAGTGCTGGGATTACAGGCGTGAGCCACCACGCCTGGCTGCACTTATATTTTTATCTGCCTAAATTATTGGAGTCTGCTGAGTGTTTCATTTAAATATATATACTGAAAATATATATATACATACCGAATATATATACACACATTGAATATATATACTGAATATATATTTATATACGGTTCCCAAAGGATAGAAAAAGTTTAAAGGAAACTGAAATAGTCAAAGTCATGTTATAGAGTCACTTAATTTCATATTGTTCAATCACCAAAACATCAAATCAGATGCAGACGAGAGAACACTACTACCTAGGAAGAAAAAAACACAGCTAGTCCACAGAGAATAGCACAAAGGGCAGAAAAGAGACTTCTGCACTAGGCCCAGACATGAGGATTCAGCCAAGAGACCACAACAACCATCATAAGACCCCCAAATTCCCATTTATTTCTATGCTCAATGACAGTAGGTGCTCAGAACCAAATTAGAATTATCACTGGTTGTAACCAAACCAGATATTTGGGTTTTCTTTTGTTTTCGTTGTTAAATTTTTTTTATATAGAGACAGGGTCTCACTACATTTCTCATGTTGGCCTCGAACTCCTAGACTCAAGCAATTCACCTGCCTCAGCTTCTCAAAGTGCAGGGATTACAGACATGAGCCACTGCTCATGGTCCCAAACCAGGTATTTGAACATGCATTTAAACATGAACAACTTAGGGATCTAATTATTTACTCTGTAAAAGAATTCTTCACTTCAAACACAGGTACAAAAGAATGCAACATCACTTTCGGGCTGACCAGGAGACATAACCTGAGTCTAACCCGTGAGTTGGAGCTTGCAGTGAGCTGAGATCGCACCACTGCACTCCAGCCTGGGCGACAGAGCGAGACTCTGTCTCAAAAAAAAAAAAAAATAGGTGCTTAGTTGAATCAGACCTGACCCTACCTTCTAAAGAGGAACCTGCACTTATCTCCTGCTTAAAACTATTACATTTCCTCTAATTGATAAATTTACAGTGGTTGTAAGAGGACGTCCTATGTATCATAGACCTAAAGGTAAGAAGTAAAACTTTAAAATCCTTAGAAGAAATCTTCATGAACTTAGATTAGGCAATGGTTTCTTAGATATGACACCAAAAGCACAAGTGACAGGAGGATCGCTAGAACCCGGGAGGGGCAGGCTGCAGTGAGCCAAGAACGTGCCCCCACACTCCAACCTACGCAACAGGGCGAGACTCCATCTCAAAAAAAACAAAAACAAAGCAAAACAAAACGAAAAGACCATATAGTGTATGATTCCATTTATATAAAATGTCCAAAATAGGCAAATCCATAAAAACAGATAGTACATTAGTGGTTGCCTGGGGCTGGGAGTGGGGAGTGACTGCTAATGGGTATAAACTTTCTTTTCAGGGAGATTAAAATGTTCTGGAATTAGATAGTGGTGATGAGTGTACAAGTCTGTGAACACTCAAAACCACTGAAGTGTACACTTTAAATGGGTGAATTGTATAGTATATGAATTACATTTCAATAAAGCTGTTATAAAAAGACAGAGAACACCTTGTCCTTGGGTGGTATCCTCTGAAATAATTAGAGGTAAAGAGCATATCTTACAACTTACTTTTAAGTGGTTCAAAATAAGGTAAAATATGCATATACATAGAGTGAAAGCAAATGAAAAGCAAACGGGGCAAAATGTTAACAGTTGGTACCTCTGAGTAAAAGGTATATGAGGGTTATCTGCACTGCTCTTGCAACTTTCCATAAGCTTGAATTTATTTCCAAATACAATGTTTTCAAACGCTTGACATAAATCCATTTTTATTTACTGCACAAAGTTGAATCTTCAGTTCACAAAACTTCATTTATGCAAAACTAACTTTCTACTGCAGTTCAGTTCAACAACCAGTATTTATTAAGGCCCTTCGGTGGGCCAGGCAATATTGTGTGTTCCATGTTGGAATTCCAAAGACAATAAAGCTAAATGAAGTCCATCCTTCTAAAACATCAGTTACTTAAAGAGGAAGATTCACCTGAATCCTTCATGCAGCCTGCTTAGAGCCAAACTTATCTAATGTTTTTGTTCTACTTCAAACAAAAGGAAAAACACATAGACGGTGCGTGTGTGGGTGTTTTACTGTTTAGCAGATGAGCAGATCAACATTCACTGCTTATTTACTAGTTCCTCCTCTGCTTCCAATATTTGACTTGTCACAGCAGAAACCTTCATTTTAAAAGCCTTTAGGCAAAAGCCCTCCTAAGGAGAGAAGAAGAAATTTGGCAGTTTTTAGAGGTCAGGCATTCTTGCAGCCACACTGGAATCTTCGACTGGGTTATATACCATGGACATTAGCCCTGGACTTTCAGGTGAGAGTCACTCAGAGTTGCTGGCCAGCCTCAGAGCAAATACAGACCCAAAAATAAGTGCTTTGAAAATGTAACCTTTGGGGCACTCTTGTATGCTGATTAATAAGTTGGCCTAAAATCTCTTCTCACTATGGCTACATGATCATATTTAAAGGAAATGTTGCAATGAAATGTTTTTGGAGTATATAATTTTAATTCACATTTTATGTCACACCATACCAGCTTACAATGATGTAATTCTCAGAAGACAGAAAGCAGATACTATATTCCTCCTCCATCATTGGATCACCAACGTGATGGCATCTTCATGCATATTTATATCTTTCCAAATTCCACCTGACTGCCATGAAATATAAACAATTTAGCTTTGTATCAAGCTGCATAGAATAGGTACCTTAATACTGATACAGAACTATGACAAAGTCTGAGTATCAGATATCATAGTTTGCCTGTCTTTTTCTGATCTGAAAACCAGGGAATATCATGAATATAAAGATTGTTTCACCCTCCCCGAGTTGGAGGTTTGAAACATGGGAAATACAGGCAGAATAGGAGAAGGGAACTAGAGCAGAGATCAACGAAGCACAACTCAGGCAGCCAAAGCCTGCCCGCAGCCCGCTTCTGTACAGGTTTTGACATGTTTAACCATATAAATGAACAAATAATATGCCACAGAGACTGTCTAGAGACAGCCAAGCCTAAAATACCTGCTATTTGGCTCTTTACAGAGGAAAACTGTCAACCCCTGAACTAGAGTGTCAGAGAATAAAGGTGTAACCCAAATTCCCTCTGCTACAGATAAAGTTGATGCCACTCACATTTCCAAAGTGAAACATGGAATCAACTCACCTAAACAGATGGGATAAAAGGACTACCAGGAGACAGGTATCTATAATAGTCATTAGCTATTGACACTCTGTGTCATATTGACAGTTGGTAAATTGCATATAAAAAGATGTTATAGAGGGGAGAGGAACCTTCCCCACCATACCCCACCAAGAGACATCATATTCCTCCCTCATCCTAGTTGTAGCAATCCTGTGGCCACTCGAGAAAATAGTCCCTTGTCACCTGTTTCCTTTTCTGCAAGCAGATGTCTCAGATGGAAGGAACATTCTGAAGGCTTTGGTAAAATCCCTGGCCTCTTGGGATTCTCCAAACACCATGACAGTTAGATCTACAGCCAGTTGTCTACTTAAGTGCTCTGATCTGAAAGGAAAATAAAGCATCTCTTGTCTCCCCGCAGGTCAAAAGATTAAATCCTGATATAGACAGCTAGGTTAATTCCAAAGGTGCCTGGGATACTGGAGAATTATCTTCTTAGATGTAAGGTGTAAAAGCCAAGTCAACTGGGGCTACCAGGCACCTGAGGAGATTTTATTTACACGGCAAAGGCTGGATTTTATTTACATGGCAATTTTATTTACATGGCAAAGGTTGGATTTTATTTACATGGCAAAGGCTGGATTTTATTTACATGACAAAGGCTGGATTTCTGCCCGTTATGTTTCCAAAAAGAGCCTTTCAGAAGGCAAGAGGAGTATCTGCCTCCTTCCCTTCATAAGCAGAGCAGTTTCTCCTACCCCCTCACCTAGGGAATGTCCACTACTTACACCAGGAAAATTCCCATTATCTCTTACGGTCACCCAGGGGTAGGCACTGGGGCGAGGCGGTGACATGTTTATTATTTACTGAACTGTGATAAGAAATCTTGTCTTTGATTCATAATGCCTCATGTTGTATTCAGGATAAAATTAATTAAGACGAAGTTTAGAAACCCGACTGATGCCGAGGCAGGTGGATCACCTGAGGTCAGGAGTTCAAGACCAGCCCGGCCAACATGGTGAAACCTCGTCTCTACTCAAAATACAAGAATCAGCTGGGCATGATGGCACGTGCCTGTAATTCCGGCTACTCAGGAGGCTGAGGCAGGAAATCGCTTGAACTCAGGNCCCCTCTAGGCTTCCAAGGAGACTTCTAACATAAAGATT
Organism: Rhinopithecus bieti; assembly: GCF_001698545.2. Lineage (NCBI taxonomy): Eukaryota > Metazoa > Chordata > Mammalia > Primates > Cercopithecidae > Rhinopithecus > Rhinopithecus bieti. The sequence continues at coordinate 2,452,489 of NW_016803982.1, forward strand.
AATATGATACCCACAATCTTGACAGCAATAGGGTTTTCTTTTTTATTTGTTTCTTAAATATGAGCATTACGGTATGTTCCAGGCCTTCCCAGTCTGCCGGGAAAGGCCAAAGCTATTGAAAAATACAAAAATAGTGACGTGGGAATCTGGAGGCTAAAATTCCGCTGGAAAAAAATGTCCTCACCGAGGGCTTTTTAAATGCTACTTTAGTTTCATTTTCAAATAATGCTTTCCTTTCTCTGGGGAAAATTAGAAACAAGAGTAAGTAAATAATTACAGAAATATTATCTAAATATTCTTTGTGTCTCTCCAGAAAAAAAAAAGGGGGGGCCGGACTATGAAACACAAAACACTAGGTTTTGGTATTGGCATGAAAGGGCCACAAGAGCAGCAATGACGATTCTCATGTGTTTTCTCCAACTGATCTCAAACTGGGTCTTACTAGGTTCTTTAACCCAAAGGCCATTAGGAGCCAAAACCCATAGTCCCCACCTGTGCTCAGCCACCTCCACCTCTCCAAAGTGGACACATGAAAGCATTTTCCTTATTCCAGAGATAACGAGGATCTTTCTGGAACTGAAATGAGGTCTTCCTGAACCTTTGGCTGTATTAATACCCGCTGTGACTTTTTGGGTGCCGGCTCTATGCCAAGCCTTCTAAGCTATGCTATTTCTAATCCTCCTAATAACTGGCTGAGATAGTTATTATCACTCTTATTTTATAGAGGAGAAAACTGGGGATAAATAACTAATATTGATGAGTAAGAGCATGAGCTAAGATTGGGATAAGTGACCTAAATCCATACTCTTTCCTCCATATCCCTTTTGTGTGGAAGTTTTATGGTTAGAATACCATGTAGCTAAACCAGGTAAGGCTTGTTGGCTTCTTGTTTATGTTTGATTGTTCAGGATATTTAATTTTTAGGATATTTAATTGGTGATGCATCTATAATATAATACAGCCACTGAAAACTTGGGGGCTCTAACATAAAATGAAACTTCCTTTATGACAAAGCAGCCCTGAGGAGCAACAATAGTGGGGCAATAAATGGTGGCAGGTCAGTTGCACAGTCAGATGGGGAAAAGTGAATCTGTTCCTCTACCTCGCCTCATATAAAAAATCCTTCACAGGTGGCTCTAAATGTGAAAAGCAAAATATTACCTTTGTAAAAGATAACAAGGAAGAGTATATTTATTGCTTTGAGGTAGGAAAACTTTTTTTAAGACAGGACACGAAATGTTCTAACTAAATTAAAAAACTGTATTTGATTAATAGAATTAATAAATCTTAATTGCAATTAATTTTTATTAATCAATTAATAAGAATTAATAAGACATTGCAAAACACAAATTCTTAAATGAGTTGAATAGGCTTTTTACAAGAGGATATTCAAGTGGCCAATAAACATATCAAACGAAGTTTACATTTCTTAATCATAGCATACCTGCTATAAAAGTTGAAATCTAATAGAATCACAATATTGAAAGTCAGCAAGGATGTGGGGCCACTTGAGCAACTCATATACTGCTGATTAGGATATAAATTGGTACAATCTCTGGAAAAATGTTAATGTCCAGCAATGGTGAACCTTTGCATATGACACAACAATTCCACTTCTAAGATCTGTCCCACAGAAATACGTAAGAACTACAAAAGACATATACAAGAATGTTAGGTACATATACTCAGAACACTCAGATTTGAATACTCAGAGCCAAAACTGGAAACTACCCAAGTGTCTGCCAATAGTAGAATTTGGATGTAAATTTTGGTCTATTAGTTCAATGGAATATTATACAGCTATGAAAATGAATGAACTACATACAGCAAGCTCATAAAAAATCTTAAACAAAAACCAATAATACAATTTCATAGTATATCATTTTATTCATGCAAAGTTCAAAAACAAGCCAGAAAAAAAATCTGTGGCATTGAAAGCAGGATTTTCGTTACTTTTAGAGAAGAAGATGAAGATAGACTAGGAGAGGGCTTCTAGGGGTGCTAGGAAGGTTATGTTTCTCGATTTCAGTAAGGTGGTGTTATGATCTATACACATATATATATTGGTTTTCATCCACAGTTCCTGGCTCATAACTCACATAGCCCTTGTTAACAGTCTTTTGTTATAATGTTGGGTGTATCACACCTCAGGAAACAGAATCTCTCCAACCTTCTTCTGCTCTGCTTTCACTTGTCCCAGTTAGGACTCGAATCTTCCTTGACTGTCTGATGGTGAGTCACAAGACCCAGCCTAGAGAGGGTCCCACCCTATACCATGGGGGAAGGAAAGCTGGTGCCTTGAAGCTTCTTTAAAAACCCAAGAGGACTGGGTTCAGACAGCTTCTGGATAGCTGAATACTTGCAGGTTCCTGTGTAACTGCCCACTGGATTCACCTTGCCCACTGCCTAGACAGAACTGATTTATCAAGACAGGAGAATTGCAATAGAGAAAGAGGAATGCACACAGAGTCAGCCGTGTGGGAGACCAGAGTTTCATTATTACTCAAATCAGCCTCCCTAGGCATTTGGGGATCAGAGTTTTTAAGGACAACTTGGTGGGTGGGGGGAAGCCAGTGAGCCAGGAGTGCTGATTGGTTAAGTAGGAGATGAAATTATAGGGAACTGAAGCTGTCTTCTTGTGCTGAGTCAGTTCCTGGATGGGGGGCAGGTGAGCCAGTTAATTGACTTGGTGGTGCCAGCTAATCCATCAAGTGCAGGGTCTGCAAAATATCTCAAGCACTGATCTCAGGAGCAGTGATGGAGGGTCAGAATCTTGTAGTCTCCAGCTGCATGACTCCTAAGCCATAATTTCTAATCTTGTGGCTAATTTGTTAGTCATACAAAGGCAATCTAGTCCCCAGGCAAGGAGGTTTGTTTTAGGAAAGGGCTATTGTCATCTTTATTTTAAACTATGAACTATAAAGTTCCTCCCAAAGTTAGTTCAGCCTGTGCCCAGGAATGAACAAGGACAACTTCAAGGTTAGAAGCAAAATGGAGCTGGTTAGGTTAGATCTCTCTCACTGTCTCAGTCGTAATCTTGCAAAGGTGGTTTCTCCTGGAGGCTGGTGCATCCAGGGAGGGCATGGAAGCTCCGTGCCCCTTTGCCCATACCTCACCCTGCACATCTTGTCATCTGTACCCTTTGTAACATCCTTTATAATAAACCAGTAAACCTGAGTAAGTGTTTCTCAGCGTCCTGTGAGCCATTCTTGCAAATTCGGCAAACCCAAAGAAGGGGTCATTGGAACTCCAACTTGAAGCCTATCAGTCAGAAGTTCCAGAGGCCTAGATCTGCAACTGGTGTCTGAAGGGGTGGTCAGAGGGAATCTTGGGGGCCTGTGGGATCAACCTGTGGGACGTGATGCGACCTCCAGGTACACAGTGTTGGAACTGAATTGGAGGATACCCACCTCCTGTTCACTGCGTGGTGATGGGGCAACCTCCCACACATTTGGTCACAGAAGTCTTGTGTGTCGATTTTGATGGTGTGAGAAACAGAGGAAAAACATGATGTGAGAGTTTTTTCCTGAAACAGGTGAAATTTTCACTTTGTGACACTTCTCCAAGCTATACACTAAGAATATGAGCACTTTTTGGTAGCTATGTTATTCTTCAGGAGAAGGTTTATTAAAACAAAAGAAGCAAGTAGCTATGGCATAAGTAGACATTATAAACAGGAAGTGAGTGGGGGACCAACAAAGGCGAAGAGAGAGATAAGGACAGAGGCAAGGCCACTGGGAATCAGTGTGACTTGGAGAATGAAATCAAGAGCCAACATTAGAAAGTGAAGAAAGTGGCAGGGCACAGTGGCTCACGCCTGTAATCCCAGCACTTTGGGAGGCCAAGGCAGGTGGATCACCTGAGGTTGGGAGTTTGAGACCAGTCTGCCCAACACAGTGAAACACCATCTCTACTAAAAATACAAAGATTAGCCAGATATGGTGGCGTGTGCCTGCAATCCCAGCTACTTGGAAGGCTGAGGCACGAGAATCACTTGAACCAGGAGGCAGAGTTTGCAGTGCGCAGAGATCGTGCCACTGCACTCCAGCCTGGGTGACAGAGCGAGTCTCCATCTCAAAACGAAAAAAAAAAGAAAGAAAGAAAGTGAAGAAGCAGAAGGGAGAAAGAGAATGAAATACAGGAAGTAGGAATGACTGAGGAGAGGAAATTAAGCCAAAGGCTCAAGCAAAGTTTGTTTTTAAAGATGAAAACCAAATGTATCTGGAAACCAAGAAGATGGAGGTCCCAACCCACTGATGAAGGAAGGAAGAAGGAAATTAGAGGTAGATGGCTAGAGAAAGGAGTCGTCATTTATTGTGGCTTACCCTATGTCAGACACTGTTATTAGAGAACTTCAAGTAAAAAAGGAAAAAGAAAGCAGAAGAGAAGAGCAGTTTTGCTTTTCCAAAATGGTCAGGCTGCAGACCAAATCTATGAAGCCTCAAGTGTTCATCATCTATACAGCTAGCGTGTCAGGCTAAGTCAAACTTGTTACCACAAATATAGCAAAAACCATCTTATCTGTAAGATGTACACGAGGTACCAGCTGCCTCTGAGATAGCTTGGGGCAGACTCCTCTCGTAAGGGTTAGATTCATTTGCTCAGGCTGCTATAACAAAGTATGACACATTGAGGGACTTAAAACAACAGAAATGCATTGTCTCACCATTCTGGAATCAGGCGTCAGCAGGGCCACGCTCTCTCTGATGGCACTAGGAGGGAGCTTGCCATGCCTGCTGCAGCTTCTGCTGTTTAACCACAACCTCTGCCATTCTTTGGCTGGTAGATGCCACTCCAAGCACATGACCATCATGAAAGGAAAATATCTTGGGCCCCCAAAATCACTAAGGAAAACTGACACTGGAAACTGCTTAGGGCAAACCTGCCTCCTATGCTATTAAAAGTTATTCCTCTGCCCACTGAGATAAATGCCTGTCTAATTGCCTCCTTAAGAAAGGCTCATCAGAAACTCATCAGAAACGCAAGCATTTGTGTCTCACTTATCTGTGACCTGGAAGCTCCCTCCCAGCCTCCTGCCTTTGCTTCAAGTTGTCCCGCCTTTCCAGATGGAACCAATGTACTTCTTACATATATTGATTGATGTCTCATGTCTCCCTAAAATGCATAAAACCAAGCTGTGCCCCGACCACCTTGGGAACGTGTTGTCAGGGCTTCCTGAGGCTGTGTCACAGGCGTGTCCTCAACGTTGGCAAAATAAACTCTCTAAGTTAACTGAGACCTGTCTCAGATGTTCTGGGTTCACACCATCTTCTCCCTGTGTGTCTTCACATGGCCATCGTCCAATATGACCTGAGTCATATTGGATTAGGGACCCACTCTACTCCAGAATAACCCCATCTTAAATTACATCTGCAACTGCCCTATTATCAAATAAGGTCACATTCTGAAGTAGAGGGGGCTAAGACATCAATACATCTTTTGCTGATGAGACAAAATTCAGCCCATAACCAGGGTACACACCAGGTTGCAACAAACCAATAACCAAACCTTCTCCTAGGAGCGTTGTAAGTGGCACACGAACCCAGCATATACTCCCCGAGCCATGCTGAACTGCATGTCCAGATCACTCTAACCCAGAGTACATTTTAGTATCCAAAGAGCCAGGACCCAGCGCATCCAAGAGTTAGATGAGGCAACTCACAAGCTAACCCAGTTTTGTGTATTCTTGTGTTGCAGTTGCCTTGGCTGCAATATACAAGGCTGTACATTGCATATTGTATATGCACATACGTGGCTGTATAACAAATGATCCCAAAACTTCATGCTAGAAAATAATACAAGTATGCTACACATTCTATGGTCATTAATTTGGATGGTCACAGTGGGGACAGTTTATCTTTGCTCACTATGCCTGGGGCTTCAGCTGAAAGACTAAGAGGTTGGGAATGAATCCCCTGAAGGCTTATTCACTCACAGGTCTTGTGGTTGATGCTCAGACTGTCAGCAGGAACAATACATTGCTCCTCCACGTGGCCTATACTCCCTCATAAATGGTGCCTGGGCTCCAGCGATGAGTACGCTGAGAGAGTGAGAGAGAGAAGGAGAGAGAGACAGACAGACAGACACGAGAGAACAGACTATGTAATGTCATATTGGCCTTTTATAACCTAAACTTAGAAGCTATGCAGTGATAGAGTCTGTCTATATTTAACATTTTGATATTTTGTTTATCATGGAGTTTTTGCATTAACTTTGATTTTTTAAAATATTATGTTAAAATATTATTTCTTTTGTGAAAGGAAAATATCTTGGGCCCCAAAATCACTAAGGAAAACTCAAGCTGGAAACTGCTTAGGGCAAAGCTGCCTCCCATGCTATTCAAAGTTATTTCTCTGCTCACTGAGATAGATGCATATCTGATTGCTTCCTTTGGAAAGGCTCATCAGAAACTCAGAAGAATGTAACCTTTTGTGTCTTACCTGTCTGTGACTTAGAGGCTCCCTCCAGGCTTCCTGCCCTTGCTTCAAGATGTCCCACCTTTCTAGACCAAACTAATGTGCTTCTTACATATATTTATTGATGTCTCATGTCCTGTATAAAGTGTATAAAGCCAAGCTGTGCCCTGACCACCTTGGGCATGTGTCTTCCTGAGGCTGTGTCACAGCGCGTCCTCAACCTTGGCAAAATAAACTTCTAAATTAACTGAGACCTGTCTCAGATGTTCTGGGTTCACAATTTCTGTAACTGAGTTTTTCAGTATCCCTTATGTTTGGCATCCAAGGAGAGACAATGTTTCACTCATGTCACCCTAGTCCTGTCCTGTCCGGTGTCTTTTCTCCCATATTCTATTTGTAGAGGTCACAAAATCCCGCGCAGCTTCAAGGGAAAGGGAAAAAGACTGCAGCTGTCAATGGGCCACAAAAATATTACTATGGCTACTTTTGGAGAATACAATCTGCCACACCTTGCAGTAAAGCAACTCTGAGGAATCTGACTTGTTTAACAAGTACAATAGCTTAATTTTTAGATTCCAGGATCCAAAAGACCAACATGTCAAGACAAATATCCACAAAATCTTAGAATTTTCCACAGCCTTATCTTAGTAAAATTTTTACTGACTATAGGCCAGGCGCGATGGCTCATGCCTGTAATCCCAGCACTTTGGGAGGCTGAGGCGGGCGGATCACAAGGTCAGGAGATTGAGACCATCATGGCTAACACGGTGAAACCCCATCTCTACTAAAAATATTTTTAAAAAGCCAGGTGCAGTGGCAGGTGCCTGTAGTCCCAGCTGCTTGGGAGGCTGAGGCAGGAGAATGGCGTGAAGCCAGGAGGCGAGGCTTGCAATGAGCCAAGATTGCGCCACTGCACTCCAGCCTGGGTGACAGAGCAAGACTCCGTCTAAAAACAAACAAACAAACACAAAAACCAAAACCAACCAAACAAAAAAGAATTCTCCGACTTCTTCTGACCTTCAGATTTCCTCCTTTTAATGCCCTCTTTTTAGCAGAACTCAGAGTTTTATAACTGCTGATTCCAGTTATTGCTGGTCAGTCTCTCGATTCACTGAAGC